>NW_015164672.1:384852-384964 GCF_001447785.1 Gekko japonicus
GGATGTACCGACGGGAACTCGAAGACTGGATGTTTGAACCCCTGGGGGAAGGGGCCCGGGCGGGAACCCAGGAGGGTGCTTCAGCCCCTCTGAGCGAGGGAGAATATGAGCC
>NW_015164672.1:387787-395911 GCF_001447785.1 Gekko japonicus
TATTCGGGCCCCTTATCTGCTTCGTGAATTCCACAGGAAGTTCCCGGACAAACCAGGAGGTCTCCCGCCCAAACCGGGAGTTCTCCCGCCCTGCCCGGGAGACGGTGGTTAATGTGTATTTTTGAGGGGGCAGTATGTCAGCGAGCTGCCATGGTGTTCTGTGTTAGTTGTATCTCTGTACAGTTGCTAACCCCCCCCCGGAGATTATTTGTATCTCTGTACAGTTGTATCTCTGTACAGTTGCTAACCCCCCCACCTGCCTGTGCGCCTGTATTTTACTCTGCTGTAATGCCTAAGCCAAACAACTGGAGGCTGTATTGGGGGAGTACGCTTAACTGCCAGCTTGTTGCTTTTAGAGCCTGGGAACTGCACCTGTATTATGTCTGGAGATAGCTTGGTTCTCAGGGAATGAGCGCGTAACCGTTTCCTTTCACCCGCCAGCGGGAAAGTGCCCCATTGGTCCTGTACCTGGTTCAAATCCCTTTATCTTGTTTGCCCTAACCGTTTGTAGTCAGTTCTAACAAAGAACGTGTTTGAGTGTCTTTCCAAAGCTTTGAAATAAATTTTGCCAACACCTGACTCCAAAGTGGCGATCAGCATTTCCCTGGGCATGTCAGAAAGTGCCACACAAATTAAGCACTGAGGCAACCCTCCCTGTCTTCCCTCTCATGATCTGACTGAGATCACAGAATCAGCATTGCTGTCTGATGGCCATCTAGCCTCTGTTTAGGTAAAGGTTTCCCTTGCTCGAAAGCCAGTCGAATCCGACTCTAGGGTTGCGGTGCTCATCTCCGTTTCCAAGCCAAAGAGCCAGCGCTGTTTAAAGACATTTCCGTGGTCATGTGGCTGGCATGACTAAATGCCGAGGCGCACAGAACGCTGTTACCTTCCCACCGAAGTGGTACCTATTTATCTACATGTAATTTCTTGCTTTCGAACTGCTAGGTTGGCAGAAGCTGGAACTAGAGACGGGAGCTCACTCCGTCATGCGGCACACTCAGGTCTCGAACTGCTGAACTACCGACCTTCCGGTCTGCAGTTCAGCGTCTTAACCACTTGAGCCACTGCAGTCCTAATGGGAGAAAAATGAGATACAAATGCTTAAGTAAATGGCAAAGAGGGAGGGAAGTCTTCTAAAATGCTTGACCTGGGTGGCCAAGCTAGCCTGACCTAGGAAGTGAAGCAGGGTCAGCCCCGGTGAGTTCTGGGAAGGGAGACCACCAAGGAAGTCCAGGGTTGCTATGCAAAGGCAGGCAATGGCAAACCGCCTCTGAATGTCTCTTGCCTTGAAAAGCCTCTGGGGTCGCTTTAAATCAGCTCTGACTTGACAGCATTTTCCACCACCAGGTGCCATTTGGGATTACAACCTTGCCCTACAAGCCCCAGTAAAGTATACCCATATAAATTATACCCTTTTTTGAGTCTGTATAATGGACGCTGTTACCTTCCCACCGAAGCGGTACCTATTTATCTACTTGCAATTTCCTGCTTTGAAACTGTGTCAGAACCCACAGCCAACAATGAAGTACACGCATTCAGGAACTTTTATTGCAGAGCTATAGATGCAGTAACATAGGCACTGTTAGGAATGGTGGCGGCCCCATGGGCATAATAGGATATAGATTATTCATATGCACAATACTGGCCAATTAGGTGGCCTCCCGCGCATGGGCTAAGGCTCAGAGACCATTAGGTAGCTGAAGCTGAGAACGAACACTCTCCCATGGCACCTAATGAAATCCCAGACAGTACAACACCCTCCTGCTGTATAGTCTGTTGTGGGGAGGGGAAGGGAAAGGAGTTTGTAAGCCGCTCTGAGACTCCAAGTGAAGGGCGGGGTATAAATCCAATCTCTTCTCTTCTTCTTCTTCTTCTAGATAAGCGTTTCGGCGCACAGCAGAAAAAGCACAGAAAGGAATGCAATAGCAATTAACCTGAAAGGAAAGCAATAGCAATTACCCAGACACAGACCAACCTCCCCAACTTTCATGACAGCATAGCTGACAAACTGCTAGGTTGGCAGGAGCTGGAACCAGAGATGGAAGCTCACTCCGTCATGCGGCACTCGGGTCTCGAACTGCTGAACTACTGACCTTCCAGCCTGCAGTTCAGCGTCTTAAGCACTTGAGCCACCTCAGCTCCTGTAGCCTCTGTTTAAACATCTCCAAAGAAGGAGAAGCCACCACCTCCTGAGGAAGCCTGTTCCACCGAGTGTAGTAGCTCTGTCCGAACATTCTTGCTAATGTTTAGCCAAAAACTCTTTTGATTTAATTTCCACCTGTTGGTTCTGGTCCGATCTTCTGGGGCAACAGAAAAGAACTCTGCACCATCCTCTATAATGACAGCCCTTCAAGTACCTGAAGATGGGAGGCTGGTAACCTGAACTTTGAGCACGATGCGCTCAGCCCCTGGAGGGGTTGCTGGCCTCAGTTCTGGCTAGCAGCAGCTAAGAAGAAGAAGAGAAGAGATGGGATTTATACCCCGCCCTTCACTACCCAAAGGTGTCTCAGTGCGGCTTACAAACTCCTTTTCCCTTCCCCTCCCCACAACAGACACCCTGTGAGGTAGGTGGGGCTGAGAGCTCTTGACAGAAACTGCTCTTTTTCAAGGACAGCTCTTATCAGAACTACGGCTTGCCCAAGGTCATCCAGCCAGGTGCAAGCAGAGGAGTGGGGAATCAAACCCAGTTCTCCCAGATTAGAGTCCGCACACTTAACCACTACACCAAACTGGCTAGAAGTCTCACCACAAACGTGAGAGTTGACTTGTCATGTTTGGTTGTGATGATCAGATATGAGCCAACAGCCTGGTCTATTCAGTTCTTACTGCACAACTCAAGATTCTGCAGAACCAACCAGCCTCCCATCTATGACTCCATGCTGAGTTCACTCCTCTCCCTTCTCTGGTGAATCTCAACTGTAACTTGAGAAGTGGGCAAAGACATCCTCAGAAAACCTTTCCGTGCAATCCATTTTGGGGGACACAATAAATGTTAATTTGTGTTTCCCCCCCCCCCCAGTGCACATGAATATCTCTTCCCATAGAACAAAGTGTGAGTCCAGTGGCACTTTTAAAGACCAACAAAGTTTAATTCTGGGTATAAGCTTTTGTGTGCATGCACACTTCTTCAGATAAAGCATGCACATGAGAGAATTAAACTTTGTTGGTCTTAAAAGTTTGTTCTGTCGCTTCAGTCCAACACGGCTACCCACCTGAATCTATCTCTTCCCATATCGCTGCATTTCTGCTGCAGGGATAGATGAGGTCTACTGACAGTTATTAGCCATGAAGACAACAGAGAAATGTCCATCCTCTGAGGCAGTGGGCCTCTGGCCTGCACTTGGCAGTGGGCAGCGTGATGCCCTAGGTGTGGGAGAGATCTGGTTGGCCTTGGTGGGAAACAGGATGCTGGACTAAATGGATCCTTGGTGTGGTCCAGCAGGGCTGTTTTTATGCATTCTTACTTTCCTATCAGAGGAAATCCAGGTGCTTAGAATTTCAGGGAACCAGGGTCCCAGTTCAGCACATCTGATCACTGTGATGTGCTTGCACAGGGGCTGTTCCCCTTCCCACTGGTCAGCTAGCTAATAGGAATGGACATTAGTATTAGCAGGGCTATTTTTGGGCAGGAATACACAGGAACGGAGTTCCGGCTGGCTCCCAAGTTGGCCACGCCCAGCAGGAACTCATTAGCATAATAGGTCACACCCAACAGCAGAAACTCATTGGGACTGGCTACATTAGGGGTGTGTGGCCTAACATGCAAAGGATTCCAGCTACAAAAAGAGTCCTGGCATAAGAAGCAAAAGGTGGGTGTGGCTGGATGACCACACTTCTGGTAATGTGGGGGTGTGACCTAATACGCTAATGAGCTGTCCTGTAAGGGGGGTGGCCTAATATGCTAATGTGTTTCTGCTGTTGGGTGTGGCCTATTATGCTAATGAGTTCCTGCTGGGCTTTTTCTACAAAAAAAGCCCTGAGTATTAGTATTTCCACAGGCACAAGGACTACTTCCCAATGAGGGTTATAAGTTCTGTATGCGGTGAGGAAGAGGACACTGGGCTTTTCCCAGGGAGGCCATAGGTTTGCCACTGTACTTCATATTGCGCAGCCCAGAGCTTCTTTCCAGGATCCAAGTTAGGGGATCCAAAACCATCCAAGTTAGTGATACCTTGACCTGGATATCCCAGTCTAGCCCAATCTCATCAGATCTCAGAAGTTGAGCAGGGTCAACCCTGGCAAGTATTCAGATAGGAGACCTCCAAGGAATACCAGGGTTGTAACATGAAGGCAGGCAATGGCAAACCACCTCTGAACGTTCTCTTGTCTTTAAAACAGCACAGGGTCACCATAATTCAACTGGGACTGGACGACACTTTCCACCACCACCAAGCTAGCGATAGCCACTGGATCGTGTGGCAGTGAATTTCATGTTAGTGATGCACTGTGCAAAGACATCGATCTCATTGGATGCTCCCAAGTTCTTCTTTGGAAATGTGGGAAACAAACAAACAAATATATGAGGAGGGTCATGATACATAGAGCTCACTTATCCCATGCACTCCTGCAAAGAATGTGCAGGAAATGGTAAAGCTAGTGTTTGAAATCAAAATACAATTAAAAGGTGGAATTAAAATGAAAGAAGCAAAATCTTCTGGTCTTTATGAGTCTCTGCTCTGCCTTGTCGTGGCGAGGGGGCTTGCGCAGTTCAATGAAGCTGTGGGCTATGCCGTGAAGGGCCACCCAAGACGGACAGGCCACAGCAGAGAACTCAGACCAAGCGTGATCCACCTGGAGAAGGAAATGGCAACCCACTCCAGTATTTTTGCCAAGAAAACCCCATGGACAGTATCAAAAGGCTAAAAGATATGACGCCGGAAGATGAGCCCCTCAGGTCGGAAGGTGTCCAATATGCTACTGAGGAAGAGCAGAGGGCAAGTACAAGTAACCCCAGAAAGAGTGAAGCGGCTGGGCCAAAGCCGAAAGGACCCTCAGTTGTGGATGTGTCTGATGGTGAAAGGAAAGTCCAATGCTGCAAAGAACAATACTACATAGGAACCTGGAATGTAAGATCTATGAATCAAGGTAAGCTTGACGTGGTCAAAAATGAGATGGCAAGACTGAACATCGATATCCTAGGAATCAGTGAACTAAAGTGGACAGGAATGGGCGAATTTAACTCAGAAGACCATTATATCTACTACTGTGGCCAGGAATCTCGTAGAAAAAATGGTGTGGCCTTTATAGTCAACAAGAGAGTGCAAAAGGCAGTACTGGGATACAATCTCAAAAATGACAGAATGATTTCTGTCCGATTCCAAGGCAAACCATTCAACATCACAGTAATTCAAGTGTATGCCCCAACCACTGATGCAGAAGAGGCTGAAGTAGACCGGTTCTATGAAGACCTACAACACCTCCTAGAACTAACACCAAAAAATGATGTCCTCATCATCATAGGGGACTGGAATGCTAAAGTAGGAAGTGAAAAGGTAACTGGAATAACAGACAAGTTTGGCCTTGGAAAGCAAAATGAAGCAGGGCAAAGGTTAACAGAGTTTTGTCAAGAGAACACACTGGTCATAGCGAACACCCTTTTCCAACAACCTAAGAGGCGACTCTACACATGGACATCACCAGATGGGCAACACCGAAATCAGATTGACTATATAATTTGCAGTCAAAGATGGAGAAGCTCTATCCAGTCAGTAAAAACAAGACCTGGAGCTGACTGTGGTTCAGATCATGAGCTACTCATTGCAAAATTCAGACTTAAACTGAAGAAAATCGGGAAAACCATGAGGCCATTCAGGTTTGACCTAGATCACATCCCTGATGAATATACAGTAGAGGTGAAGAATAGATTCAAGGGTCTGGATTTGATAGATAGAGTGCCTGAAGAACTATGGACAGAGGTTCGTGACATCGTACAGGAGGCAGCAATCACCACCATACCAAAGAAAAAGAAATGCAAGAAAGCAAAATGGCTTTCTGATGAGGCTTTACAAATAGCAGAGGAAAGAAGGAAAGCGAAAGGCAAAGGCGAAAAGGAAAGATTTACCCAACTGAACGCAGATTTCCAGAGAACAGCAAGGAGAGATAAGGAGGCCTTCCTGAATGAACAGTGCAAAGTAATAGAAGAAAACAATAGAATGGGAAGGACTAGAGATCTCTTCAAGAAAGTTGGAGAAATCAAGGGAGCGTTCCATGCAAAGCTGGCCATGATAAAGGACAAAAACGGTAGGGACCTAACAGAAGCAGAAGAGATTAGGAAAAGATGGCAAGAATACACAGAAGAACTATACAAGAAAGACCTCAATGTCCTTGACAAACACGACGGTATAATCACTGACCTTGAGCCAGACATCCTGGAATGTGAAGTTAAATGGGCCTTAGAAAGCATTACTAACAACAAAGCTAGTGGAGGTGATGGTATTCCAGCTGAGCTATTCAAAGTCTTAGAAGATGATGCTGTTAAAGTTCTGCACTCCATTTGCCAGCAAATTTGGAAAACGCAACAGTGGCCACAGGATTGGAAAAGATCAGTATACATTCCAATCCCAAAGAAGGGCAATGCCAAGGAATGTTCAAACTATCGCACAATTGCACTCATATCACACGCTAGCAAGGTCATGCTCAAGATCCTACAAGCTAGGCTTCAACAGTACGTGGATAGAGAACTACCAGAAGTACAAGCTGGGTTTCGAAGAGGTAGAGGAACTAGAGATCAAATTGCCAACATTCGCTGGATTATGGAGAAAGCAAGAGAGTACCAGAAAAATATCTACTTCTGCTTCATTGACTATGCTAAAGCTTTTGACTGTGTGGATCACAACAAACTATGGCAGGTCCTTAAAGAGATGGGAGTACCAGACCACCTCACATGTCTCTTGAGAAACCTGTATAAGGGCCAAGAAGCGACAGTTAGAACCGGATACGGAACAACTGATTGGTTCAGCATAGGAAAAGGAGTACGACAAGGATGTATACTGTCACCTTGCTTATTTAATATATATGCAGAGTACATCATGCGAAATGCTGGCCTGGATGAATCACAAGCGGGAATTAAGATTGCTGGGGAAAAGATCAACAACCTCAGATATGCAGATGATACCACTCTAATGGCTGAAAGTGAAAAGGATCTAAAGAGCCTCTTGCTCAGAGTAAAAGAGGAGAGCGCAAAAGTGGGCTTGAAGCTCAACATCAAAAAAACTAAGATCATGGCATCCGGCCCCATCACTCCTTGGCAAATAGAAGGGGAAGTCGTGGAAGTAGTGACAGACTTCACGTTCCTGGGATCCCAGATCACCGCAGACTGTGACTGCAGCCATGAAATTAAAAGACGCCTGCTCCTTGGGAGGAAAGCGATGGCGAACCTAAACAGCATGATAAAAAGTAGAGACATCACCCTGCCAACAAAAGTCCGCATGGTCAAAGCAATGGTATTCCCAGTAGTCATGTATGGCTGTGAGAGTTGGACTATAAGGAAGGCCGAGCGCCGAAGAATAGATTCTTTTGAACTATGGTGCTGGAGAAGACTCTTGAGAGTCCCTTGGACTGCAAGAAGAACAAATCAGTCAATCCTCAAAGAAATCAACCCTGACTGTTCCCTGGAAGGCCAGATAATGAAACTGAAGCTCAAATACTTTGGCCACCAAATGAGAAGGGAGCACTCACTGGAAAAGACCCTGATGCTGGGAAAGATTGAAGGTCAAAGAAGACGGGGACGGCAAAGGATGAGATGGTTAGACAGTGTCAGCGATGCAACGAACATGAAATTGAGCCAACTTCGGAGGACGGCGGAAGACAGGAGAGCCTGGCGGGAGATTGTCCATGGGGTCGCGAAGAGTCGGACTCGACTGTGCGACTGAACAACAAGCTCTGCCCCGAAGGCTGCGGAGAAGAGCACAAGGAGAAAGGAATGAACCTTCTGCCGGAGACCGCGTTCTGCCTTGCGCCAGGGCAAAGCGCTTCCTGGCAGCCCTTGAAACTGCCAGTGTTCAGCCACTCCTCGGCGATTTCTGTGCCAACTACCCTGAGGGTCTTGATAAAAGCAGACAGTGACTCAGTACTAAGTGCTGGGCAAGAGGGATGGAGGTGGGGAAAGAGGACAAGAGGATGGCA
>NW_015164672.1:395922-456584 GCF_001447785.1 Gekko japonicus
ACCGCTCTTGAATTATCCTGGACCCATTCTCTGTTCACTGGCACGAGGGAGCTGGTTTGCACCTACATCTACGGCAACAGGTATGAGGGTTTGCTTCTGTGTGTGCAGTTACCAACCTCCAGATTGGGCCTGGAGCTCTCCCAGAATTCCAACTGATCTCCAGGCTACAGAGATCAGTCCGCCCTGGAGGAAATGGCAGGCGGGCAGGGCGGACTCTACGGCATCACATCCCCCCCCCCCCCGCTCCCTCCCCTCCCCCACCTCTGCCCTCCTCAGACCCCCCTTGCTGATGCCCTCCCTTCTCTTCCATAAAATGAAAAGAAGCAAAAATATCTTCTCTTCGCGTATAACACGGGGGGGGGGACTCTGAGGAAGAAGCAAAATTGACAGGGGGACTGATGGTGGTGAAAGAGTCACATCTGCTGAAGGCAGGGGGAAAAAAGGTTCTCCTATTCATTGAGACCTCCAGCCCCACCAGAAAATTCTTGCCCCACAAGCCACAAAATCCTGGCTATGGGCTTGTTCCACCCCCAGATCTTCAGGAATTCCCCCAATCCAGAGCTGGCAACCTTATTGTGTTAAAGAAGAAGAAGAAGGAGAGATTGGATTTATACCCTGCCTTTCACTACCCGAAGGAGTCTCAGAGCATCTTACAATCGCCTTTCCCTTCCCCTCCCCTCCCCACGACAGACACCCTGTGTGGTAGGTGGGGCTGAGAGAGCTCTTTTGAGAAATGCTCTTGAGAGAACAGCTCTGAGAGAACTTGTGACTGATCCAAGGTCACTCCAGCAGCTGCATGTGGAGGAAGTAGAAGAGAAGAAGAGATTGGATTTTCACTCCACCCTTCACTACCCAAAAGAGTCTCAGAGCGGTTTACAATCTCCTTTCCCTTCCCCTCCCCACAACAGACACCCTGTGAGGTAGGTGGGGCTGAGAGAGCTCTTTTGAGAAATGCTCTTGAGAGAACAGCTCTGAGAGAACTTGTGACTGATCCAAGGTCACCCCAGCAGCTGCATGTGGAGGAAGGGGGAATCAAACCCGGTCCTCCCAGGTTAGAGTCCGCGCTCCTAACCACTACACCAAACTTTCTTTGGGACAGCTGTTCAGGGTGTAATATTGATGTCTAGGCATTTGGGGCTTCAGATGAGGGTTGTGCTCCAATCCTAGGAATCCTGGCATGTTGAATTTAAAGCAGGGTTATGTCAAAACGGCTGACCTCCATAAATACACATGCTTGTCTACTTATAGTGGTGGACCTTTGGGCCACCACAGTAAAGTCCCGATAGCAGCCATGTTAGCAAGAAGCAGCAGGAGCAGGTATGTTTTGAGGGAGACAATGGCATATTAGAGCAAGCAGCGGTTCCAGTGTAGTGTGTTGACCATGGGTCATAACAATATAAAAACAACAAATCTTCCACATACTGAAACTACAAAATTAGCAAAATTAACAGAATGAATTGACAAAACTACAAATATAATACGACTAAAACCATATAAAATCAACCCAGATTAAAAATCCAAAAGTTTTAACTATTGTAATAGCTGTTATTCCATACAATTCAATCTAATCCTTTTTACCACTAATGAAAACAAAGTGACTCTATTAGAAACATAAGAATCCTCATCTACAAGCAAAAATATTACTTTCCCCAAGTCTGAGGACCTTGTAACATGTAGAGAGACCCTGAACTCTTAAACCCTTCTTTGTAAGATCTGAGTTAATGCATGTCTTTATGGGGGGTGTGGGTGTGTGTCAGTCTCCCCTGGTCCCAGATGGCCGAGAAAGGAAACAGCATGTTAATAATAGCAATACTATCCTGGGCAGTTATATTATTTGTTAGTGGTGATGGCACAGGCACTATCCAAAAGGTGCTTATGATTCACAGGCCACCATATTCCAGTCTCACATTTGGCGTGCTCTCTTATGGAAAGATCCCGTTTTCTCAGTCTGGTACTTTGAATGCTCAGAAAATGTCCTTTGAACAAAGCCATCTGGATTTACCACGAACAAATACATGGAGAAAAACACAAACCTCTGGAAAAACTTGCTGGGAGTGCAGTCTTGACCAAACTGAAATGAATGCCAGTTGCACAAAACTTCCAACTGAATTGTCCCCTAAGTGTCCAAAGCTTCAAATTTTTATAATGCATTATTTGCAGGCCAATATTTCATCTGGCAAGCCTTTATTGGCATATATACACACACATACATATACAGTAAGCAAGTTTAAGTGTCTTCAGGTGGACCTTGCCCCCCCATGGATCACTGCCTTGTCGTGGCAAGGGGGGTTGAGTGGTTCGATGAAGCTGTGGGCTATGCCGTGAAGGGCCACCCAAGACGGACAGGCCACAGCAGAGAACTCAGACCAAGAGTGATCCACTGGAGAAGGAAATGGCAACCCACTCCAGTATCTTTGCCAAGAAAACCCCATGGACAGTAACAAAAGGCTAAAAGATATGACGCTGGAAGATGAGCCCCTCAGGTCAGAAGGTGTCCAATATGCTACTGAGGAAGAGCAGAGGGCAAGTACAAGTAACCCCAGAAAGAGTGAAGCGGCTGGGCCAAAGCCGAAAGGACGCTCAGTTGTGGATGTGTCTGATGATGAAAGGAAAGTCCGATGCTGCAAAGAACAATATTGCATAGGAACCTGGAATGTAAGATCTATGAATCAAGGTAAGCTTGACGTGGTCAAAAATGAGATGGCAAGACTGAACATCGATATCCTAGGAATCAGTGAACTAAAGTGGACAGGAATGGGCGAATTTAACTCAGAAGACCATTATATCTACTACTGTGGCCAGGAATCTCGTAGAAAAAATGGTGTGGCCTTTATAGTCAACAAGAGAGTGCAAAAGGCAGTACTGGGATACAATCTCAAAAATGACAGAATGATTTCTGTCCGATTCCAAGGCAAACCATTCAACATCACAGTAATCCAAGTCTATGCCCCAACCACTGATGCAGAAGAGGCTGAAGTGGACCGGTTCTATGAAGACCTACAACACCTCCTAGAACTAACACCAAAAAATGATGTCCTCATCATCATAGGGGACTGGAATGCTAAAGTAGGAAGTCAAAAGGTAACCGGAATAACAGACAAGTTTGGCCTTGGAAAGCAAAATGAAGCAGGGCAAAGGTTAACAGAGTTTTGTCAAGAGAACACACTGGTCATAGCGAACACCCTTTTCCAACAACCTAAGAGGCGACTCTACACATGGACATCACCAGATGGGCAACACCGAAATCAGATTGACTATATAATTTGCAGTCAAAGATGGAGAAGCTCTATCCAGTCAGTAAAAACAAGACCTGGAGCTGACTGTGGTTCAGATCATGAGCTACTCATTGCAAAATTCAGACTTAAACTGAAGAAAATTGGGAAAACCACGAGGCCATTCAGGTTTGACCTAGATCGCATCCCTGATGAATATACAGTAGAGGTGAAGAATAGATTCAAGGGTCTGGATTTGATAGATAGAGTGCCTGAAGAACTATGGACAGAGGTTCGTGACATCGTACAGGAGGCAGCAATCACCACCATACCAAAGAAAAAGAAATGCAAGAAAGCAAAATGGCTTTCTGATGAGGCTTTACAAATAGCAGAGGAAAGAAGGAAAGCGAAAGGCAAAGGCGAAAAGGAAAGATTTACCCAACTGAACGCAGATTTCCAGAGAACAGCAAGGAGAGATAAGGAGGCCTTCCTGAATGAACAGTGCAAAGTAATAGAAGAAAACAATAGAATGGGAAGGACTAGAGATCTCTTCAAGAAAATTGGAGAAATCAAGGGAGCGTTCCATGCAAAGCTGGCCATGATAAAGGACAAAAACGGTAGGGACCTAACAGAAGCAGAAGAGATTAGGAAAAGATGGCAAGAATACACAGAAGAACTATACAAGAAAGACCTCAATGTCCTTGACAAACACGACGGTATAATCACTGACCTTGAGCCAGACATCCTGGAATGTGAAGTTAAATGGGCCTTAGAAAGCATTACTAACAACAAAGCTAGTGGAGGTGATGGTATTCCAGCTGAGCTATTCAAAGTCTTAGAAGATGATGCTGTTAAAGTTCTGCACTCCATTTGCCAGCAAATTTGGAAAACGCAACAGTGGCCACAGGATTGGAAAAGATCAGTATACATTCCAATCCCAAAGAAGGGCAATGCCAAGGAATGTTCAAACTATCGCACAATTGCACTCATATCACACGCTAGCAAGGTCATGCTCAAGATCCTACAAGCTAGGCTTCAACAGTACGTGGATAGAGAACTACCAGAAGTACAAGCTGGGTTTCGAAGAGGTAGAGGAACGAGAGATCATATTGCCAACATTCGCTGGATTATGGAGAAAGCAAGAGAGTACCAGAAAAATATCTACTTCTGCTTCATTGACTATGCTAAAGCCTTTGACTGTGTGGATCACAACAAACTATGGCAGGTCCTTAAAGAGATGGGAGTACCAGACCACCTCACATGTCTCTTGAGAAACCTGTATAAGGGCCAAGAAGCGACAGTTAGAACCGGATACGGAACAACTGATTGGTTCAGCATAGGAAAAGGAGTACGACAAGGATGTATACTGTCACCTTGCTTATTTAATATATATGCAGAGTACATCATGCGAAATGCTGGCCTGGATGAATCACAAGCGGGAATTAAGATTGCTGGGGAAAAGATCAACAACCCTGTCTGTCTGTCTATCTATCTATCTATCTATCTATCTATCTATCTATCTATCTATCTATCACCTATCTCTCCCTCCCTCCCTCCACCCCTCCCTCCCTCTACTTAGTTCATTGACTTGACCCCAAATCCCCCAATTCCCAATCCAGCACTCTTAACTGTTGCACCAGACTCCCCCAGTTTTGTCCCAAGGAAATCCACAATCTGCAGTTAATAAAGGTTAGGTTGGACCCAGTGCTCAGTTTAGTTATAGAGTCCAGCACTAGAGCTCTTGTGCAAGTGGAAAGCCAGGGGAAAGACCACTGTAGCTCCTTGCACTAAGTCAGACATCTTTTCCCCACTTACATTTCCATTGCACGACGTTTTGTGCAATCAATTTCTGGACACTACAGCATAGATGGAGGGAAGTGCTGGGTGTTGCTCAAGATCTTCCACAAGTGGAATTGCTCTGCGTCTGTTTTTTGTTTTTGTTTTTTGCTTGGGCATTGCTGGATCCATCCAAACTACCGTCACATTTGAAAGGAAGTAACTGTCAATGTGGGAAGCTTCACACATGCATGTACACGGTACTCAAGAGCTCCTCTCTTATCAGGGACTTCTCATTTGAGGATGTAAGAAAGTTGCAGAAGCTCGGAATTGGTGCACACATTCAAGCTGCCCTTCCGTTGTCTCCTTGTTGAAGAGGGGCATATGGGAACTCATCCTTTGTTTGTAGCCAGTTGACTGAGTGCCAATTCAGCTTCATAGAGTCCAGTTCCTCCCCCATGACATGTGCCAGATGTGATTTTGAGGGACACTTAGAAAGACTCTGGACTCAGTCCAAATTATCATTTGCATGGGTGTAAGGATACCCACTCATGAGGCACGGTTTTTCCCGCTCTTGCCCTCTCATGGGAACCCAAAATGCCTAGCAAAATCTTAGTCCAAAAAAAGATGAAGAAGAGGACGAGGAGGAGGAGGAGGAGGAGGAGGAGGAGGAAGAGTCCTACTGATCCCATTGAGAGTAGAATTTATGCACCTGCTCAGAGGCACTCTTCATTCTCAAGTTGAACCCTGGCAGTTGGACTTTGCCCATGCCTGGTCAGGTCCTGGCTTAATCTGAAACATGTTTAACCAATGGTGACTCTTCGACACCAAGTCCCTTACTTTGCCCCAATAACGTCACCACATCAATCCTTCCATTCTGTGAGTGGTCCTCATGTTTATAAAGCTGGCCCTTTGGGGGAACAGAGCTAAGCTCCAATCTGGCATGCAGCCGACAGGCCGCCGCCACTGTGGGCTTTGCGAGTGACCTGCTTTGCATTATTGGGGAATGCACGTTCCCTTCCACATGTGGCAGACAGATTGTGCCTGGGGCCATGGACTGGTGAGCCGGCAGCTCTGCTCCAGCTTCTGATCCATATAGCCTGCATCCTTTCACTTCCCGCCTCCTCTCGCTCTGTTCCAAGTGAGAGGGGGCCAGCCGGAGGTGAATCCTTCTTTTGTGGTTGCTGGTAACTTCCTGGCATAAGGTGGATGCCACAGACAATAATCGTGGTTCCGTCCTGCTCATTTTCCCTTACAGCATTTTCTGCAGGACCACAGTCAAGCTGCAAGGACATGACAGGAAGTCATATGACATCAGACTCATCGGACAGGAAGAGGGGGAAACAAAGCTTTATAACCTCACCAGGGTCAAAGCCAGGACCATGGACAGCAGACCAAGAGAGTTGAGGACGGAGAAAGGCAAGCCAAGTACCAGAAGGTGAACCTCAGAGAGGAAGGAGCCAAGGGGCAGAATCACACAGGAATCCTTTCTACTGCTCAGTGATCTCACCTCCTTATCCTGCTGCTCATCTGATCAAGTGGGCAAAGAGAGGAGGGTGGCATGGCACCCCTGCTCTTAACACATGCGCGCAAGTAGCATGGACCTTTCAAGGAACAGCACCCACCCACCCCACCAACCCATACAGGTTCTCAGCACATCAGATGGACTTCCATGATCCACCTGAGCATCCTGACCCACAGGTTGAAAATCACTGATCTATGAGAACTACATCCCTCCTTGGGCCCATGCGATGCTCCAAAATACCATAACCCCTTAGAATATAGACATTACTAACTTAATTGCCACTTCTTGGGTTGGATCCAAGCAGCTGCTGGTGAAAAAGGTAGAGCAGTTGGGGCAAGTCTTAGTAATTCTGGGGCCCTGGGCAAATGGGTGGGTGGGCATGAGCTGCAGTAGTGGGGGCCATTTTCCTTTTAATCCCTCCCTTAGCTGCCCCAATTGCCCATTGGCTAAGACCAGCCCTGAGCAAGGTGTCTCCTTGGATCATTAGGAACTCTATGCTGGGGATCGTGGAACATGCATGGCCCAAAATATGTGGGACGAAGGAGAATTGAACTATTGACCGCAAATGCCGGCTGGATCCAACCCCATTCGTTTGCACATGATGTGGTCCGTGCCCTCAACGTGCTTACACTTTATACTGGAGAAGTCAGGAATGAAGGAAGAAGGAGGAGGAGGAGATTGGATTTATACCCCACCCTTCACTCGGAGTCTCAGAGCAGTTTACAAACTCCTTTCCCTTCCCCTCCCCACAACAGGCACCCTGTGAGGTAGGTGGGGCTGAGAGAGCTATGACAGAAACTGCTCTTTTTCAAGGACAGCTCTGACAGAACTATGGCTTGCCCAAGATCATCCAGCAGCTGCGAGTGGAGGAGTGGGGAATCAAACCCGGTTCCCCCAGATTAGAGTCCACACACTTAACCACTATCTGGGGGTAGTGAGGATGAAAAAGAGAAGCGAAGAGAACCACAAGTGTCAGCTACGGCGCTGAAGAGGTGGACCTGGAAGAGAGACCTAAAGGCGGTGAGGGAGGCAGCCTGGCAAATGAAGGGGTGGCGTGAGGCTTTTCCAGGCATGTAAAAAATTGGAGGGCAAGCAGAAGGGGATGGCAGAGGAGTCCCAGGCTGCCAATAGAAGATGATCATGTGTGATGCGAAGAAAGCAACTGTAAGAAGAGATGCGGGGATGGTCACGGGGAGATAGGCAGAGCATTGGAAGTGAGAGCTGCAAACTGTTGAGACCCGTCCTCAAAGCTACCTCAGTCATGGTCTTCTAGAACTGGGGCTGAAATGTTTTGAAACCTAAATGTTTTAAATCGGTTTCATCTGCAGCAATTCTTAAGCGATGGGGTTGAACTTCCTGCCATGAAAACGTCAACTGCAGATTTCTGCATAATAAGCCTGTTTATTACCCCCTGGCCAGTTGGCAACTGTATCCAGAACAGAAGAAAGAACAAAGCTGGTTTCCCCACTTACGTGCTTTTATAATTTTTCAGAGTTAGTTCTCCGTTATCCCATCAAATGGGAAAACTGGGCTTCATCCTCTCAC
Organism: Gekko japonicus; assembly: GCF_001447785.1. Taxonomy (NCBI): domain Eukaryota; kingdom Metazoa; phylum Chordata; class Lepidosauria; order Squamata; family Gekkonidae; genus Gekko; species Gekko japonicus. The sequence continues at coordinate 403,981 of NW_015164672.1, forward strand.
CTAGGAAGACCTATCTGGAAGTGTGGGGGGACCACTTCCACAGGTTGTTCTGCTATATAGCCTGGGCTATTCTGTTTGAGAGCCAGTTTGGTGTAGTGGTTAAGTGCGCAGACTGTAATCTGGGAGAACTGGGTTTGATTCTCCACTCGCAGCTGCTGGATGACCTTGGGCAAGCCACAGTTCTGACAAGAGCTGTGTTTGAAAGGGCAGTTCTCTCAGAGCTTTCTCAGCCCCACCCACCTCACAGGGTGTCTGTTGTGGGGAGGGGAAGGGAAAGGAGTTTGTAAGCCACTCTGAGACTCCGAGTGAAGGGCAGGGTATAAATCCAATCTCTTCTTCTTCCTCTTCTTCCTCTTCTTCCTCTTCTTCCTCTTCTTCCTCTTCTTCTTCCTCTTCTTCTTCCTCTTCTTCTTCTTGACTGGGGATATGGAGTGGCGTAGCATAGCCTGATCTTGTCATATCTCAGGAGCTAAGCTGGGTCATTACTTGGATGGGAGACCACCAAGGAAGACTTTGCAGAAGCAGGCAACGGCACACCACCTCTGCTTCTCACTTGCCTTGAAAACCCTAGAAGGACGTTATAAGTCAGCTGCAACTTGACGGCACTTTATGCACACATATCCTATTTGATCGGGGAGAGATGACTGCACCAACCTTTCTGGATTATGAAATCCACCCTCCCTGTGGAATCTCTCTGCCAAGGGGTAGCATGCTGAGATTTTGGCCACCCAAGCAAGCTGGTTCCTCTTTGTTACAGAGGGAAAGGGGGATTTAAAGGGGGAGGGACTGGTCTGGAACCACAGCTGGGGGGAACTGCTGAAATCAACCAAGCATAGAGAGAAAAGGTGGGAAGGGGAGGTCCAGGGATTTGCTCCCCTCACCCATGTCCTTTGTCTTTGTGTCCATAAGGAAACCCCTCACTTGGTAATTTGGGGAAATAAGGGGAGGGGGAACTCTCCCATGTTGTCACTCCTTCCTGTGTCTGTTCTGCAAGTAAAAATAAGGATTGCCTATAAAATGGGGATGCTTCCTCCTATCTGACGGAAACCTGGCATGAAGAATCGCTTGGGATACGATGCTGCAAAATTTCATCCCAATGGAATGGGGGAGGGGAAAGTGACCGTGGAGCTAAGGAATATTGCCTGGCTGCTCAGGTCTGCAGCTCCACCCAGATTAGAGGCACAGGATCAGGGGCTGATTAAAAAGATGGCCGTTCTAAGGGAGGATGAGGTCCTTTACCTACCTGCATGAGGACAGGGCTCAATCCCCACTGGACAGCCTGGTGTCGTGGTTAAGAGTGGTGGACTCTAATCTGGAGAACTGTGTTTGATTCCCCACTCCTCCACATGAAGCCAACTGGGTGACCTTGGGTTATTCACAGTTCTCTCAGGGCTCTCTCAGTCCCACCTGCCTCACAGGGTGCCTGGGGAGAGGAAGGGAAGGTGATTGTAAGCTGCTTCGAGACTCTTTTGGGTAATGAAGGGCGGGGTATAAAACCAACTCCTTCTCTCCTCCTCCTCCTCCTCCTCCTCCGTATTTGTTGAGGCTTACAGACCCTGGTACAGACCATTCCTCCTGCCAACCTAGCAGTTCGAAAGCAAGAAATTGCAAGTAGATAAATAGGTACCACTTCAGTGGGAAGGTAACAGCGTTCCGGGCGCCTTGGTGTTTAGTCATGCCGGCCACATGACCACGGAAATGTCTTCGGACAATGATGGCTCTTCGGCTTTGAAGCGGAGATGAGCACCGCAACCCTAGAGTCGGACTCAACTGGCTTTCGAGCAAGGGGACCTTTACCTTTACAGACCATTCACATTGTTAGTGCCTGAAAAGGCTGGTGTGGCATAGCAGCAAGTGTGTTGAACTTCAATTGGGGAGATCCAGCTTCAACTCCTAGCTCTACCATGAAGTTCATTGGGTCACCTCGGGCTAGGGTTATCAACCCCATCTTGGGAAATTCCTGGAGATTTGGACAGGGGCTTTGCCTGGGGAGGTGCAGTTTGTGGAGGGGACACAGCTTGGGGAAGTGATGTCACTGCAGGATGTCCATTTCTTCTAGATTCTATGGTAATCATGGGTCATTTAATAGAAAAAGAGGTGCAGCAGCTCATTAGCATAACTTATTTGCATATGCCACACCCCCTGACATCACCGGAAGTATGTCAGAAGGCAACACCCAACGCTCAGGCTCCACCCCAAAAATCTCCAAGTATTTCCCAACTCAGATTCAAACCTGGGTCTCCCAAATCCTTGTCTGGAACACTAACCAGTACACAACACTTCATGGGGCAGCGGCTGTTGAGCAGTAGCAAGCAGTTGGACCTGCATGGGTTATGCAAGTTGCATGGTGTCAGGTTGTCCAGTGGCTGCTGTCAGGCCTGACATGCCCTCTCCCCCCACATTTTACTGACAGAATCAAATGCTTAAAGGCTGGAAATACTGCTGTGGTTGACAAACAATGGCCACTGAGATAATTCCTTTCATATAGCTACAGGTGCTGCTTCTGTTATGGGTGAGGGTTGGCCCAATGTATTTTCAGCTGCCATCGATGATGGATGGCGGTTGGCTAGGTACTTCCCTACTGGTCCGAATCTTCCACAGCTAACAGTGTTTTCTCATGAAGATGTTTTTGGCTGACAAAATCAAAGTATAAATCAATCATAATAAATCTATTTAATTCTTGACATGGCCAAATTTGGAGATAGTTGGATCCATAAACAAACAAGACAGATGTTTCTACAAAAACTCTGAAATTAAAAACATTGTTGTTTTTAGTCATGTTCAGTCATGTTCGAATCGCCAGAATATTTTGATCTTGTCAGCCAAAAACATCTTCATGAGAAAACATTCTTAGCTGAGGAAGATCCAGACCAGATCAGGGGCTGTCTCCATAGGGTACAATGATCATTGAAGGGAAGGCAAATTGATTAATTTCCCTCATGGGGGTATTGTGAGGGTAAAATATGGGGTTGTCAACTGGCTGTAGGGAGGGGGGGAATGTACTGTCCCTTTAACTGAGTTTTAATGGGATGTTATATAGCAGGTTATTTACCTCTGAGTCATGAAAACACCGGCTCATATCCATACATTAAACCTCCAAGGGCCAGGGCATTTTCCTCCAGCCCTGTTGGCACCCCTGCACCCTGAACACAAGGCAGGATGTGTATATTAGCGAAATAAATATATAACAGCCCTCACCAAAGGTCCAGAGAGCTGTGACTTGGATTCTGCTGCGCCTTTTAGCTTGTGTCCCATATCCCCCCCCCCCCTCGGCAGGATGGAATTCAGTAGCCCCCAAAGTTATGGAGCATGACGAGCCAGTGCAACAGGCTAACAAGTTCCAGATCTGGGAGATGAAGGGGGGGGGCAGCAGTTGAGGGTTAAACGCCCTTTCCCCACCTGCAGAACCACTTATGCCACCCGGAGCCCCTCGGTGGAAGGCAGGATGAAAATGTGATTGACTAATTGATTTTCTGATAGACATTGGCTCTCCTTCCTGGCCTCGCTTTGCAGAGGAGAAGCATCCACTGGGCTTGGAGACTGTGTCTTAGGGAGATGGAGGACAAAAGGGACACTGCTGCCACGGTTCTTTCTCCATTGCAAAAGAAGGAAGGGGGAGCGTTGGTTCCTCTGGGAAAAGGGTGCAGGGAAAAGGATTAATTCCCTTAACCCAATCTCAGCTCTATTTATTGTCCAGTGACTTCTGCATCTTGACTTTAACTACCTCTTCCTGGCGACTAATCCCTCCCCCCACCCTCTCTCTACCTATGTGTCAGGTTCGAGGAACTCTGTTTCAATACATCTGAAGAAGTGTGCATGCACACGAAAGCTTAGACCCAGAATTAAACTTTGTTGGTCTTAAGGGTGCCAGTATCTGAAGAACACCATTCCGGTTTGGGAGCGAAGCTTCTGCGGCGATGAAACCACAGAGACTGCAGGTCATTTTATTTAATGAAAGTCACTTTTCGGATTTTTCAAAAGGCTAGTTGCTTTCAAACCACAGGCTAGAACGGATTCCTGCTTCCTCTTCCATCACATTCCTTCATACCCAGAATCCACTGGATTGCTCTCTGCTATCAACTGTGCAATCCACTGAGATCTCGTCACTCAGAAATCCAGTTACGTCTATTCCGGTCTACTGTCTCCCAAAGAAACTATAAAACTGTCAACAGGAGGGTTTCGGAGGCCTGTTCCTCTCCCCAAAATTATGTTGGCCTCCTGCTCTTTTCCAGCTCCTCCAGTTAATATTTTTGCCTCCTGCAAGAACCATAAATTGGACTGGTTTCCCCGGGGGGGGGGGCATTATGTGAAAGGTCTGAAACATGCAGGACCACCTGGTCAGGTCTAGCAATTCAAGCCTGACTTTAGTTCTGCCTTCCGTCCTAGGATGTGCTTCTCATCCTCCTCCTCCTCCTCTTTCCAACTGGAATGTGTGTTGGGATATTAATTAATTAGAACCAGAACCAAAAATGCCCCATTTGTTAATCCTAGTTAGAAAAAAAATGACAATACTTGATAACATCAATAAATGGTGGGCTCTGGCCATTATCCTAGCACCTGGCTCTGGTTTAGAGTTCCTGGATGTCAGAGGGAGGAGTGGTGAGTAACTCAACAAATAGGTAACTGAGAAGGATGTTTGCCAATCAGCAGAGTTACACACAGCAGATTGTGTCATTAAGTTTCCCTTTGCAAAGTGTTATTTACACCAGTCGCATTGCTTTGAGTTGATGCTGATCTTCTCTCCCTAATGCTGGTGGGCCAGTTAGGCACAGGGGCAAAGGTTTTGTGTACACTTGTTGAAATACAAACAGGCCATGTTGCTGATGGGGAAGGGAGATACGAAGGGCTTTTGTTTCTGGGGAACACACCGGAACAAACAAAACAAAATTCGACAACAAAATTCTTTTGAAAATGTTTAAATGTTCATGAGTTTTCAGTATACAGATTGAAAACTTCATATCCCTTTTGAGAGTTCCTGCACCTCTTCCACCCCCCCTCCAAAACCCTCTATATGACTGATGCAACATTTGCCTCCCAGCAATAGGTCGTGCTGCCACCAGGATGGATAAAGACAAACGTTTTACTCACACACACTGGCATATGAGGAGGCTGTTCTGTCAATGGAGGGAGAGGGACACGAATGCTAAGCTTCCTCTGCAACCAAACACCAGACAGGATCTTCTGTCTTATGTCCAAAATTCTCATGCATTGTAACCAGTGACACATGGAGACTTAGCATCAAACCGGACGAGATGCAAGAGATTGACAATGAAGATTTGACATCTCTCAATGCATTTGGTGGTGGAAAGTACAGTAAAGTCACGGCCGACTTATGGCAACCCTGTGGGGTTTTCAAGGCAAGAGGCATTCAGAGGTGGTTTGCCCATGGCTGCCTCCATGTCACACCTCTGGTATTCCTTGGAGGGCTCCCATTCAAATACTCGCCAGGGCCAACCCCATTTAGCTTCCAAGATCGGGCTAGCCTGGGCTATCCAAGTCAGGGCATCTAATTTTACTTAAAACCAGCCACTGGGATGTTGCCCGAGAGATCCGAGGGTTGTGTCTCCTGCAGTTTGTGAAAGTCTAAATGCAGCAGGGGTGGGTCTAATCTGGGTTTTCTTATTATTATTTCTATTCCACACTTCATTCAAGGAATTCAGGATGGCATACGTGGATCAGTGTTCCCTCTAAGCTGAGTTAATGTGATCTAGCTCACATTTTTTTAGCCTCCAGCTCACCCTTTTTTGTCTTGGCTCAAGAAGGAGGGCTCCAAAGCAAACTAATTTATGCAGCAGACAAATCGCTCGCTCACAACTTTAGTGCCAGCAGCTCACAAAGTAGAAGTTTTGCTCATAAGACTCCACAGCTTAGAGGGAGCATTATACGTGATGCTCCCTCCATTTTATCCTCCCAGCGATAGGGTTACCATATTCTGAAAACCAAAAAAAGAGGACTGACTACTTCAAACAAGTGATCAATGTGACTACTCTCATGATCAATACCCCTCCTATTTAAGCTGTGATGGTTGCTACTAAGGAATATCCCCAACCTTCCAACCTCAAACGAGGACATTTTCATCAGTTCTTTAAAAAGAGCCCAAAGAGAAGACAGACACCAGAAAAAGAGGTCATGTCCAATGCTCCCTCTAAGCTGTAGAGCCTTGTGAGCAAAAATTCTACTTTGTGAGCTACTGGCATTAAAGTTGTGAGCGAGCAATTTGGCTGCTGCAAAATTAGTTTCCTCTGGAGCCACCCTTCCTGAGCTGAGACAAAAATGTGTGAGCCGGAGGCTAAAAAACTGTGAGCTAGCTCACACTAACTCAGCTTAGAGGGAACACTGGTCATGTCCTCTAAAAAGAGGACATCTGGTAACCCTACCCAATGACCCTGCACGGAAGGTGAGCCTGGAAGATGGTGGCTGGTCCAAGGTCACCCAGCGACCTTCATGGCAGAGTAGGGATTTGAACCTGGGTCTCCCTGGGCCACCACAAAGACTGTAACTGTTACACCACACTAGATCAGGACCACAGTGGTTTGGAGAGATGCTTAGTTCTTTCCCCCATGCAAATTGCCCTGCCTGGAAAACTGTCCTGGGAGTTTAGCTCCTTGCCCATTCACCTCTCCAACCAACTTGTGGCCCTTGCAGGAGGTGTGTGTGAGTGTGCAAAATGCTTTTAAACTTTACTTGGGAACAACACGAGAGCATCCATGCCCATAAGCTCAGTGGGAATTTGTGAGGATGTGAAGATGGATTGATAATGTGCCCTCAAATGCACAGCACTCTGATGTCGCATGGGTCAAAGGTGAACATGAGCATGTTTTCAGTGTCAGGACTGAGTCTAAGATTATTTCACATTATTTGTGAAATAATAAGGGGAATGTGTTTCCGAGGCACTGCAGAGTCCCTTTCCCTGCTCTTGGAATTAAACCATAGCAAGCCTCTTTCTCGCATCTGAAATTATGAAAGACTTCCAGTTTTAGATCTGCTTCTAAACTGTTGAGTCAAGATAGCAACATTGAATTAAACCACTGTGGCTGTCCTGCAGCGCATAAACAAAACTCTCTTTTAAAATAAGGAACATCTGGAGAGATCCCTCAACTGCTCTGGCTGCCAATGCTTGCTGTTTATTCCCTTCCTGTGGGAGGTTTGGGGTTTAAGAGGAAATGGGTTAAAATAAGTAGTTGCTCAACATCACTCTCAATTCAGGATGGTGTTGGAGCGTCTCCCCACCCCAGCTTTGTACATGTGTGATTTTCTATGGGGTGCTGGGTGGTAGTGTGTAGCTAGAGCTGAGCTTACAGCTGTTAGTATGCAGAACGGGAGAGAGCACACTCCCAATTATGCTCACACATAAATGCATACACCCACAAATGGACTTGGCATTTGGTCACGTATGCAGATTGTGTTAATGCATATGCATGCACACAATATTCATGCACGCACAGACATGTACAAATTATGCTTTTGTGCCCACATATGCAAATAATGCTCAGCCATGAAGACACATGTACAAATTATGTTTATCCACGCACATACAAATTATGCTCATCTATGCACATGCACATACAGATTATCCTCATCCATGCATATAAGCATAGAAATTATGTATGCACATCCATGCGCAAATTATGTGCATCTATTTGCCATCACCTACAAATCAGGCTGGCACATACAGGCACATGGCGCACTCAGTCTCAGAACCATTTTCAGGGCTGGGGCTCAGTGCTGATGATGTGTGTGAAGTTGTAATGCCAATGGCCGTTCTGAGCATGCGCAGCACAAAGGGCTTTCCCTTGTTGCAACCGGTAATCATTGCCAGCCGCCACCCGTTAAAGGTTCGAAGGAGGCCAGTTACACCAGGCAGATCGCTTCCAGGCAGTCTTGTATTCTGGCACCTCTCATTCTCCAGCATCAGCCAAGAGGGCTCGGGGGGTGGGGGTCTGTTCCATTACAGGTCATTGTATATAGCAATGCTGCCTTACAATATAAATAACCGTTACACTGAAACAAGCAAACCATTCCGATCTGGAATCATTCAGATCAACTCATCACCTCAGCGAATCGGCATCTCATTCTGACTAAATTGGGAGAAAGCGGGCATCAGCTGCACATTGTGCAATCTTGGGCCACATAGATTTCTCTGTGGTGGCCTCGGGTCCACGAGATACAGGGAGAGGCTCCCTTGGCTTTTGCTGTTTCCTGAGTGTCTCTGAGTGCTAATCTGTCAGCTCAAGTCAAGGACCATCCCCACAGGAGGGGCTATGGCTCAGTGGTAGAACATCTGGTTGGCATGCAGAAGTTCCTGGGTTCAGTCCCTGGCCTCTCCAGTTAAAAGGATCAGGTGACGTGAAGGACCTTGACCGGAGACCACCAAGAGCTGCTTCTTATCCAAGTAGACAATGCTGACTCTAATAGACCAAGCGTCTGACTCAGTAGAGTGGAGTCTATAGCCCATCGGCTGAGCATCCGCTTGGCATGCAGAAGGTCCCAGTTTCAACCCCCAGCATCTCCAGCTAAAAGGATCGAGTAACAGATGATGAGAAAGACCTCTCTGCCTGAAATCCTGGAGAGATGCTACCAGTCAGAGTAGGTAATACTGAGCTTGATAGACCAATGACCTGACTTGGTAGAGGGTGGCATCATGCCTATCTAGCCTCAGAAAAAGGGCAACTCTGCCTGATGTCAAGAAGCTACGAATCTTCTGTCTGGTTTTATGTCCTGTTTTTATGTGCATCAACAAGGTTTTGGAGGCAAGACAGCCTTTTGTGCTGGGAGCCAGCTTTGTTTGGAGACCACACATTCTGGTTGGCTTCCAAGGCCAGCCCAAGCCAGGGGGCTCACGGGGGGAGCACTTGTGCTGCTGAATGTGCTCAAACACCTGCGGCGCTGGTCCCCCCCAAAAAAACTACGGCAGTCCAAGGAAGGAATATGCTAGTGCTTAACCTTTGGGACACCATTCAGAAAGATCAAGATGGGTAGCCATGTTCGTCTATCTGTAGCAGCAGAAAAGAGCAAGAGTCCAGGAGCACCTTAAAGACTAACAAAATCTGTGGCGGGGAGGAGCTTCCGTGAGTCACTGCTCGCTTCTTCAGATTCCCTGCCATATATTTTGTTAGTCTTTAAGGTGCTACTGGACTCTTGCTCTTTTCTGCATTCAGAAAGGGAATGGTGTAGCATGTGAAATCGCACTTTCTAGCTTTGGGAATGGCTTCCAGACCATGGTTGGAAGGCACCTGCTGAAGCAGAGCTGGCTTGGACCTGACCAGCCGCTGGGTGGGAGACCACCCAGGTGCCGAGAACTCCATGCGCATTATGCCAAGGACCTTCAGGGAAGAGCAGGAGACAGATGCAAAAGAAATAAGCTCATAGGTGAAACTACAAAGGGGCAGCATGACCTGCTGTATGCGCACATGCTTGCTCATCAATTAGCGCTAGTGTACTTGAACTGGCATATTAGGAAATGCAAACAAAGGTGGTCCAGAACATTTATTCCTAAAAGAAAACATCTGTGGTTGAACTGGAATGTCTGGAATAAATGTATGCAGATGTTTACCTAAACCAGCCGTTTTGATTGCAAAGTAAACTTGGAGGGCAGTGGGGTTTTTTTGTTTTGGCATGTTCCAGGGTAGGAGACAAAATTGAGGGATGAGAGATGCACTGGTCATCTGGAGAGAAGTCGAACTGTTGCTGGAATACATACAAAATGCAAGGGGCACAGGTATGCATATTTATTCACATCTGAACAGTACACAGTTACAGTTGTCCACGCAGCCGCTACAAAATCATCTAAGATCACACAGGTGCATCCACCCCCACCCCCACATCTGGAAACCCCCCCAATGTGTCATTCATCCATGCAAACTGAAACATGAGGGGAATGGGTCTTTGGATGACCCCAGTGAAGCCTACAGACCAATCCAGAGCTTCGGTTACAGAAATATTTATTCACGGTAAGAATTTTCTAATAAACTGACATTTGTATTACAGGCAAACCATGGGACAGTATCCACAGAACAAACCTCCCACACGCTTTGTAAAAAAAAATAAAAAATATAAAAGGCAAAAAGGTCATTAACTTTGGCTGTTTTAGGTCTCTTTCAAGAGCCGTAATTCTTTCTTTCCTTCTTTCTTATATTCTGAATACAGTTTAAAAACATGTCGACAAAATTTCATGGGGAAATGTAGCTTTCCAAACACTGGCCTTTGTCTGACCACTCCACCGAGCAAACTTTGCAGCCTCCTTCCAGCCTAAAAGGCTTCCTCCAGCTTAAGGGGCTGCCCCTCCAATGGAAGAGCTACTTGGTGCTGGAGGGACTTCCTCCAGCCTAAGGCGGGATACCACCCGAGGTTCTTTTTCCATGCAAATTTCTTTTAAAACTAACACGGTTCGGACAGCAGAGCCCATTCTCGTTCATATGACTTAGTCAATGCAACCCACCATGTTTTGATTCTTGATGCCCCATTTCCCCCCTCCCTTTGTCCCTCCCCCATCACACATAACTGTTAGCCTAAAGATTTGCCATTCTTGACTTCCTGGGTGGAAAGAGCATTTGGTTCTGGACTCCTATGTCCCCAAATACACAGTAAGTACTCCTTTGGTACACTGACTCCATTGTCCTTACTGGTCAAGCATGATCAGGTTCATCCATATCCACCCCCACAACAATATCGATTCAGCTAGGGCTGTGGCTGGGTCAGATCCAAAGGTTTTGTTCCACTAATGGCGGAGCCTTCCTCTCTTTCAAGGAAATTTCCACCCTGTCCTGCTGAGGTCTCCCATTATGTCATTCCTTGGGGTGCTGTATATTGAATATTTCTGGCCTGTGTCCTCCCACTCTGGTTGTAGTCTTCATGCAGCCTAAGGATCCTTCTTTCAAAGAAAGTGGCTCTTCCTCCAGTGGAAAAGCTGCTGAAGTTGGAGGAAGGCGCCGTTGGCTGGAGGAAGCCTTCAAACATCATTGAGAGGTGTGGTATGATACAGGATCCTCCTTTTTCTCGCTGTAATCTGAGCCTAATGCCTTAGCGCCACCACTCAGTTTTTGCCTAATGCCAAACTCAAAACAAGTTTGGAATTTCCTGTTGAGACAATGCCACCTGACAATTTCAAAGCAAGCAAAGTACAATTTTCCAGGGTGATTCTGAAGATGTCTAATCATACCTGACCACCGTTTGGGGCAGATGGGGGTGGATTCCTTCTCTCCTGCCACCTTTTTGGATTTTCTCCCCTCATTTCCTAACCTTCTTTGAAGGACGTCCTTCTCTACGTAGTTCTAGTTCAGAGGGGCAACAAAAGAGATGAGTCCATCTCGTCACTGGACCAACTAGTTGCCTAAAAGGCAGCAAACTTTCAAGTTCTAAATCCATGTTCAGAAGAAAAGTAAAAACAGTGTAGTATATATATCAAGCCACGGAATGTGATAGAATTTCAGTTCACATTTTCATTGGCTCAAGGAATTCTGGTAACTTTGCTTAGCTCCTGTAGAGTCTTCCCTCCCATTCCCACACTGTATCATTTTTTAAGAACACACCCATGGGGGAATAAAACCAGCAAGCCCCAGCAGAGGTGCATTGAAGGAGACAACACCAAACCCAGTTCTAGCTTCGACATGTTGGTACAGAACCAACTGAGCTGTTCCCTCCACCCAATATCTTAGGGCCAACCAAAGGTGGCCTTAAGACTCAATGCTTTAATGCAACAGAGGTAATGGCTTTAATAACCCACAGTGATTGGTTCACTAGTCTGAGGAAGAACGCAGGGCATCACTTCTAACGTTTCACCAAGACAACATCTGGGATGACAACAGAGATGACATTTGGCCTGGCTTAGAGTATCACAGTGATCAAGAATTCACATGCCCATGAGCCATTCGTATGGTTTTGATTGGCTGGGTTAGTTTGTCCAGCTCTGCTTTCCAGTATGGCTTTTGACCTCATGATGTCAGTGCTGTCCATTCAAGGACTCTGCTCACTTTTGATCAAAGAACAACAAAACTGGCAAGAGAGTTCAGTGCCAGCTACAGAAGTGCATCAGAGCAAGAAAGAGAAGGTAGAGAGACCAAGAGTACGCTTGATGTTTCGAGTGCATGGATGGGTTTGTGGAGGGGGAACCCATGTATCCCTTTTCGTTCCATCCCTACCCTTTGAGGTTTGATCTTCAGAGCGTCAGTTTTGACAGTCACAAATCATCCCTTCCCCCCCTTCAAGGAGAGTCTCTCAAAACATGGTGGTCCATGGTGCCTTTGAAGCACCTCCTTGCTCTTTCCCTCTCCTAGGCCGAACTCGTCCACTTTCCACCATCTTCAAGTCATGCAACGTGTCCCACCAAGCTTCCCCCTATTTCTTGGCTTAGGAAACATTCAAGAGAAGAGCTGGTGACTCAACGTAAGTGAGTGAGAGTGCAGAAAGAGAAACGTCATCGAATGGAAGCAAAAAAGCACATGGGGACGGGCTTTGATGTCAGAGAGGCACCTGAAAGAGAGGCATTGACCGGAAACAGTTCTTCACCCTGCGTTTTGGCAGAGACAGCAAAACCCTGCTGTCCATCCCAGGAGATATTTCGTAAAGAAAGAAAAAACCCACTCCAGTTACCTTCCTCTTTTTTAGCATCCTGCAGTCTGCTACCAGCAAACAGGTACTGGGTGAACATACTAGGGTGGGGAAGAGGGACGACAATCGAGTCAGCATACACAGGATTGCTCCAAGACCCCAGAAATTAGGGGGAGGAACAAGCTCTGTTTTTCCTTCACATGTTTTCTCCCAAGAGGCACCAGTGAGGGAAGGTGGGGCGATCCAAGGGGGGGCCACCCGGTGCACCGCCACCCCTTCTCCCTGCTTCACACTGGTGAGCTAGCAGTGGACTCGCTGTACAGGCTTTCCACAATGTCCCCTCTTTGGATTTTACGCAAGGCAGAATAAAGGGCGTCCATGGTGGCGCTGTCCTTGCTGGACCAGTCAGAGAGGAGGGCGCGGACCGGGTATTCCTGCTGCGTGAAGGAGTCTATGTGGTCTTCCTTGTAGCCCAACTCCCCCGCCAAGTGGCGCCACGTCTCCTCTGTGGATCCGTTCAGCAGCTTTTCGACCTCCTCTCGTTTGTTGGCCGGCAGGCTGGTGTAAAGGTTCCCATCTCCTTTAAGGCCTGCATTGGGGAGAACAAAAGGTGATCACAATGAGGAATTAAAATCTGGAATTCTCTGCCAGGAAATGATGTTATGGTCACAAGTATGTGTGTAAAGGGCTGTCAAATTGCCATCAAGTTGCAGCTGACTTCTGATTGGGAGCCTGGAGACCAAGCCGTACGAGGAAAGGCTGAGGGACACGGGAATGTTTAGTCTGGAGAAGAGGAGGTTAAGGGGGGACGTGATTGCTCTCTATAAGTATTTGAAGGGCTGTCACTCACAGGAGGGCAGGGAGCTGTTCCTGCTGGCAGCAGAGGAGAGGACTCGCAATAATGGGTTTAAATTAAGGGCGGGAAGGTATTAGGGAAATTTTTTTACAGTAAGAGTTGTGCAACAGTGGAATCAGCTGCCTAGGGACTGGAGGTGGTTGTTGGATTCTCTGGACTTGGTACTGCCAGGGAACCTTGGAATCGTAGCCGTGCTCAGAGGCTTCAAGGCAGCAGAGCTTGGGGCTTGGTGTGGCAACAGACTTACAAGGTTACACGGAGTCAGCAGTCAGTTGTAAAACTAATAAGTAACTTTTATTAAAGGAAATACATGCTTGAGAGTGCAGGTAAGAGATATTACCTATTCTAACTAACTAGATGGTGTTGGATGCTGGACACATGTCCAGCCTCCATGAGGCAAGATGGAGATCAAGCACCTTCTTTCTGTGCATGTGTGAGAGAAGAGAGGCCCATTCTGCATCTACCATTCGGTTTGCTGTTTTACCAAACCCACACTGGAACAGAAAGAGATGCAGCTCAAAACCACATTCAAATACCCCTGGCCAATGCTGTACTGACTGCAGAGTCACCCCTGAATGGCCATAGAACGGTCATAAATCTATACAGACGGGTACTATGAAACCGAGAGATCAAACTAAGTGAAAGCCGGCATGCAGTCTGGACACTGCCATAAAATCCGACAATCAAAGTGAAAGTGGCATGCAGTGTAAAGGGGGATTTCGGTTCCAGCATGGGTTTGGTAAAACAGTGGAGCAAATGCTAGATGCAGAATGGGCCACTGTGTGAGACCAGAAGCAGAGGAAATTGCCCCTAAGAGTAGCATCCTACTTCAAAGGAAAGGATCAGATAGCAGGAAGGAAAGGATGCTCTGTGTGTCCTGACCTCTCTTTCTGTCTAAACTCTTTGGTGCCATCTTCTCAAGTTTGAGATAGGAGACAGCACAAAGTCCTCCACTTCTTACAGGGCTGAGCTCCCCCCCACTGGCAGTCTTTAAGCAGCACCTGGACAAACACTTGTCAGGGATGCTCTAGGCTGATCCTGCATTGAGCAGGGGGTTGGAGTAGATGGCCTGTATGGCCCCTTCCAATTCTGTAATTCTATGATTCTATGATAACCCTAGCAACGGGCTTTCAAGGCAAGTGAGAAGCAGAGGTGGTTTGCCATTGCCTTCCTCTGCAGAGACTTCCTTGGTGTTCTCTCATCCAAGCACTGGCCCCGTTTAGCTTCTGATATCTAATGAGATCGGGCTATACTATGCTCCCTTCCCTCCTGGCCACAGGTATAGATAGCTTTAAAAGGGGATTAGAGAGATTCATGTAGGATAGGGTCCATCAAGGGCTACCAAAGGGAACCTCTGTCACGAAACTGGGTCCTCAAGACTTAAGTCCTAGCATCTTTCAGTAGAGTTGCTCAGCCTAAATTGTACGTGGATTGTTTTAGAGCTACAGTGTAACTTGATAACTAGCACCTGCAGTAAATTGCCAGTTAGCCCAACAGAGGCCAGCTGTGAGCTGTCAAAATAACAACTTGATATTTCAAGATCTTTGAGAGTTCTGGATCTAGATCGACTGCTAGAGGTCTGTGATTGGTCTGTCAATTAACCCATGACAGCTGAACCAGCATAGAGTCAGGAGTTAGGGACAGATCACACACACAGGAAAGACTACAATACACACGGAAGAAGGGAAGAGGCTCAGAAGAGGATGGAAAAGGAACCTTCGGTTGATGAGCCGGTGAGCCTGGAAGAAGAGGCTGTTATTTCCTCTGTGACCTCTGCTTCTGCATCAGCTGCTGGGAACACGGCTGCTTAGGGTCAGTGCATTAGATTAGAGAGCTAGGTTTGTTTGGTTTATCGTTTAGGGCTGCCAAGCCGCGGCGGGGGATCTGCACGTCTTCACAGGATCCCTGCCGCAGGGGACAGCGATACGCATTGCACCGCTGTCGCCAGGATGTGACGCTACGCGTCGCTCTGGCAACGGGGCTGTCCCGTTGCCAGAGCGACGCGTAGCGTCACATCCTGGCGACAGCGGTGCAATGCGTATCGCTGTCCCCTGCGGCAGGGATCCTGCTTTCCCCTACATGTATGTTTTACCTGATGTGCTATATTTTTGTAAATAAATTTGATTCTGCTTTTAAGAGTAATCGGAATGAGTTACTAACCCAGAACCCAAAATTATGCTACCAGAAATAATTTTTGAAACACTACCTGAATTTTCTCCCCACCGAACTGATTGGATCAACCCGGCCTTAAGGGGCACACCCCTGGGGTTGTGACAACCTCCACAGTCAAAAGCAGTAAACCTTTGAATACCAGTACCAGAAAGCAACATCAGGGGAAGGCCTTGGCCTCTTTGCCTTTTTGTTGACTGTCCAAAGTAACTGGTTGGGCACTGAGTGAGACCAGATGCTGGACTAGATGGATCATTGGTCCGATGCATCAGGGCTCTTTTCATGTTCTTAGGGTTATGAAATCTTGGTCTGAGAGGACCAGGTGCAGTCCTGACCACACAAAACCAAACCAATCTGGACCTAACAAGGTCATGGAAGGGAGATATCTGGGAGCTCCATCACTGGTTTTGCTTCAAGCTCATGAATAAAGGGCAATCTGCTTTCACACACGCTGAACAATGTCATTCCAATCCACTTTGGCAGCCATTTGCAAGTGGATTTTGCCATTCAACAAAGTAAAATCCAGTTGCAAAGTGCATACAAAGTGGATTGAAAGTGTGTTATTTAGGGTGATTCCATACTAGACCTTAAATCCTGGTTCAACCCTGTCTCCGAACTTACATTCTACACTACACTCGAGTTCACCCCTGTAATTATCTCAGGTATTTTTCGTTTCCACTTTACATTGAGGTCACCTTGGTTTCGCCCCACATTTGTCCCGGGATAAATGGATAATATTATAACCAGGGATAAATGCATTGTGTCGTGAGTTGAACTAGGGGCGAGATCCAAGTGCGGAAAGGACTTTACTATGTTTGAAAGCATCCTACTATTAGAGTGGAAAGGGGCGGGCAGACCTGCTTTCCAGAGGCCAGGTCTACCAATACAGTGGAAAGGGGAAGGTAGACCTGTTCTCTGGAGGCCTGGTCTACCCCTTTAGAGGACAACATTTTGTGTAATGGAATTTGACTTGATTCTGTTTTCTCTTATAATGTTTATTCTTAAAATATAGTTTTAGCTTAAAATAATTCATTCTGAGATTTTTACATGGTTATGGAAATAATCTAAAAAAAGAATTTATGCAATAGTCAAATGTAGACTTGCTCACAACTTTGATGCTAATAGCTTTTTTTCACTCACAAGGTAGAATTTCTGCTCACAAGACTGTGGAGCTTGGAGGGGACATTGCCCTCTAGATGTAACAAAGGGATGAAAAGCCCTCAAACGGGGTGGTCCTCACTATCCACTCAAACTGGATCCAGTCTGTTTCGGCAACAGTGTGGAATGTACATAATTTATTCACCAAGTATCCCTTTTCTGTACCAGGAGCCCAGCAATTGCCGGTATTGGCAGTATGCGAAGTTGCCTGATGTTGTCATGTTGTCTGATCAGTGGAACGCACATATTTTTGCATTTGGGTACAGCTTTGGTATGTGCAGAGCAGAACCCTGGAAAATAGAGTGGCTGATTCATGGTGTAAGTGCATGCAAAATATGTGCGCCTCCCCTGTCTGGACAACATGGGAGCATCGACACGTAGTACCTGGTAGATGTAACATCCAGAAAGGACTACAGTTTATGGCAAATCCAGATGATGTTATTGGCAGCCCACTACATCTCAGTATTTTCTGTGCTATCTTCCCATCTTGTTTTTTGCACCTGTATTATGGACCAAAACAGCCGTATTCCTCAATGACTTACAGTGTTGAGAAACAATTACTCCCTGTTTACACTGGCTTTGGAGACTGTGGGAAGATGGGCCAGCGTGTGTATGTTGCCATTCCCCTGCTGTGTTTTTCTTGGTTCCCTGGCTAATCTCGTTTCAAAGTGTTGCTCTACAGACAACTTGTGCATACCAGTTCTCTGCCTTGGCATACAGTGGGCGAGATTTCACAGCCCAATTCACCAGCAAGCTAAAAGGCCCGCCCCTCACCATCCTTCCTGTGACCACTGATGCCCTTTCTCCTAAATTCGTCTCCTCCCCATTGCCTTGGCTTCCCCCCTCCCCATTCCTGTGGAAAGCACGGGTTCCCTTGCCTTGCAGGGACGCCGTTTGCGTCTGTGGCTGTTGATCGTGGAGGCTTTGGCTGTCGACCGAGATGCCACTGTCGCTGTGGAGCTTCTCCCCTTCTGGCGAAGGCGTCTGATTCACAGGGCGGTTGTTGGCACCTTGCTTGTTCTGCTTGCAGCTGTTCCACCTACAAGGGAAAGCATCCAAGAGCATTTTTCCCCCTCCCCATGTCTCCTTCCCAACTCGAGGTGTGCAACCCAAATTTGGCACGACGGCGGGCTTGCAGGTTCTTCGAAGCTTTGGGTGTGGTAAAGCCTGTCTCGGGGCTTGCATAGACAGACTCCGATGCAGGGACTGTTTCAGCAGTCCAGAGGTGAGGGTGCTTTAAACCACACTATGCTTTCCCACCCCACTGCCGGGCATCTGAAGGAACCAGCAGAGGTTGTGTAGGCCACAGTTTGGCTTCCTACTCTCATCCTTGGGATGGAAAGCATGCCTGCCTTTCCCTAACAACTGGCGTTGTCATGCTGAGCCAGGAGTCTGCACTATCCTTGGAGGTTGGGTTTGGGTTCATGAGCAGCCCACCCCCAATGCCTGGTGGGATATTTCAGCCTCAAATAGATAGTCATGAGAGCCAGTTTGGTGTAGTGGCTAAGAGTGGCAGACTAATCTGGAGAGCTGGGTTTCATTCCCCACTCCCCCACATGAAGCCAGTGTCGGTATTGCGCGGTGCTAGCCCACTGCAGACCGAACACGGGTGCAAGGGTATCCAATAAAGACTGGAGTCTTCAAGGCTTGTGTAAAAGCTATTTACAGTTTATTTACAAAGCCTTCACCAATAATTACACAGACTGACATAATGCTTCGCAGAGAACCAATATTCACAAGAAGAAAAACTGTACAGTACCTCACTGTACTTATACATCCATTGGCCAATCAGGTCCAATGCCGAGTCATGCTAATTAGCTCTGGCATACACCAGCCAGAACCGGTCAGAGCCAGCTCTTCAGTCACTTAGAGCTGTCAGCTCCTGTCACATAGATGCTACAGATCTATAGCCAGACTTAATTGCAACACTGCATGTTGACAGCCAGCTGGGTGACCTTGGGGCAGTCACAGTTCTCTCAGAGCTCTCTCAGCCCCCAAAACAAGTCTAGCTCACCACCTAGTGGTGCATAATGCTAAAAGAGCTAGAACTTCCAGCTGCCAGACAATCTTGAGATCTCCTAGCTATACTACACACACTGCCATACGGTGATTATTACCTCCAAATTGGGTTCTGATGAACCCCGAGATGCCAGCTGTTTTCAGAGATTTCAGTTCTTGGTGCTCCAAATGTGTACAACAAAAGCACCTGCTACCTGTGATCCTCCTGATATGCACAGTCGCTGTTTTGTGGGAACGGTTCAAAGCGCATTTTCCCCATGCATGTTGACTGTTCGTAAGCACAAACACAGTCTCTGAAAAACCTATGGTTCTGGTTGTACATACCATGCACAGAATAAGGGGAAATAATAATGGGAACTGAATTGTTAAAGCCAACGGCATAGCTAGGAGGTGAAGGGTGCCCCCCCCCAAGACCTCCGATAAGAGGGAGGAGGGTATCCTCCTGCTGTAGAGGTCCCCTCTGCAGCTCCCAGTATCGGAGGCAACCCTGCCCAACTCTCCTTTATAGGTATGGAAGAAGATAGATTAAGGGAAAAAATAAGAGAGTAAAGAGGGAAGTCTCTAGAAGAAGTAAAGAAGAAGTTTTGAAAATCTTTTGGAAATAATGTAATAACGATCAGAATAGTTATTATAGGAAGTTGTACGGTGGTTTGGCAAACGGGTAAGGAAAAGGAATAAGACAAAGAGGACAGAGAGTATTTATATGTCTGTAATTCTTAGTTTGACTCCTAGAAGGAGGAGAATATGTAAGAAATGAAGTGTCTTGAGAAGATATGTATCAAATGTTAATGCAAAAAAAGAAAAAAGAAAAAGAAAATGTGCTTTGACTTATTCACACAAAATGGGGACCACTCCTATAGGGAGGATTGCACACAGCATGCATTCACTTTACAGGTGCTTGGAGGGCTAAAAAAGGAGTGGGAAGAAAGGACTGGCAGACAAAAGGGCTAAATTTGAGAAAAGGCACTGGAAAACACATAGAGGAAGAGGAGATTGGATTTATACCCCGCCCTTCACTACCTGAAGGAGTCCTGAGCGGCTTACAATCTCCTTTCCCTTCCCCACCCCACAACGGACACCCTGTGAGGTAGGTGGGGCTGAGAGAGCTCTTGAGAACTGCTCATGAGAGAACAGCTCTGAGAAAACTTGTAACTGATCCAAGGCCACACCAGCAGCTGCAAGTGGAGGAGTGGGGAATCAAACCTGGTTCTCCCAGATTAGAGTCCGTCCTCCTAACCACTACACCAAACTGGGTCTCCACTTAGGTGTATAGTTTCTTGTGCCACTTATCCTGCCTGTCAAACACTTCCTCAAGATATTCTTGCTTGTCACCCTCACCATTGTCCTGTTGTTGGTCTGCCCGAATGGCTCGGTAGCAGTTCACAGCCTCATTCCTAAGGAGGAACAGTTACTAGCTTGGCCAGGATGGGGGAGTAGCTGGCGGCGGGCTGCTATTCCGATCCTGTGAGTCCAGATTTCCCCACAGAGCTTTGTTTTGCGTGAGATGTGCAGGATGCCAGAACGGGAATGCATGCGGAGTGTTTTGTTTACAGTTCTCTTTGGGTCTCAGTTGCACCATATCTGTGGATACTTTTACAAATCCTGGGAACGAATGTCATGGCCCTTAGTTGGGAAGGCCGCCTGATTTCTGGGAACCTCGCTGCTCAGAGGAGGAGGAGAAACTCCCAAGCTGGAGAACATGTCCTTGACTTTAGTTCGGAAGGCCGCCTGATTTCTGGGAACCTCGCCAATCAGAGGAGGAGAAACTCCCAAGCTGGAGAAAGGCAGCTGTCTCCAGAGGATGATGATGTAGAAGAAGAGTTTGGATTCATACTCCGCCCTTCACTACCCAAAGGTGTCTCAGAGCGGCTTACAAACTCCTTTCCCTTCCCCTCCCCACAACAGACACCCTGTGAGGTAGGTGGGGCTGAGAGAGCTCTTGACAGAAACTGCTCTTTTTCAAGAACAGCTCTTATCAGAGCTACGGCTTGCCCAAGGTCATCCAGCCTGGTGCATGTGGAGGAGTGGGGAATCAAACCCGGTTCTCCCAGATCAGAGTCCGCGCACTTAACCACTACACCAAACTGGTTCACTACACCAAACTGTTCACAGAGACAAGCTGGCCAATTCGGAGAGCTTCCCTCATGTGACTCTTTTGCACTGCAAATCCCAGAAGAGTTGCAAGGCTTCATCTGTCGTTGCAGGAAATGGAAAGAGTCTTGGGGCACCCAAAAGACCAATCTCAGCCATGGGCCGTGTAGGGTTTTTGAACCTTAAGGTGGTGGCTGGAGATCTCCTGGGATTCCAACTGATCTCCAGGTGACAGAGATCTAGGGTCGCCAGGTCCATTGGAGATGCTGGCGGGGGGATGGGGGGATATACCAGGAGTCAGAAACATTGCTGCCAATGTGCCAACATCACCGGAAGTGACGTTGCACACTGTGCCTACATCCCACGGAAATGATGTAGGTGCGTCGGGGGCAATGCTCTGGTTTTGGGGCAAAACCCTATGGTAAAATCACCCTCAAACCATAGAGTTTTGCCCCAAAACCAGAGCATCCCCCCCACATCACCGACATGCCTACATCACTTCCAGGTGACACAGGCACATTGCATGACATTGCTGGGGGGGGATTTCCTCTCACTGGCCAGTTGTCCGGCACTGAGCAGGAGCCCGCAAAACTGGGTAATCCCCCACCCCCAACTGGGGAATGGCAACCCTATAGAGATCAGTTTCCCTGGAAACAATGGCCGCTTTGGAAGGTGGACTCTATGCCATTAGACCCCATTGGAGTCCCTCCCTTCCCCAAACCCCGCCCTCCTCACTCTCCAACCCCCCCCCCCAAATTCCAGGAGTTTTCCATTCCCAACTGGGAGCAGGTAACCCTAAGGTAAAGGTAAAGGTTTCCCTTGCTCGAAAGCCAGTCGAATCCGACTCTAGGGATGTGGTGCTCATCTCCGTTTCCAAGTCGAAGAACCAGCGCTGTCCAAAGACATTTCCGTGGTCATGTGGCCGACATGACTAAACGCTGAGGCGCACGGAACGCTATTACCTTCCCACCGAAGTGGTACCTATTTATCTACTTGCAATTTCTTGCTTTCGAACTTCTAGGTTGGCAGGAGCTGGGGCCAGAGACGGGAACTGACTCCATCATGTGTCACTCGGGTCTCGAACTGCTGAACTCCTGACCTTCTGGTCTGCAGTTCAGTGTCTTAAGCACTTGAGCTACCGCAGCCCTACTAGGTAACCCTAGGGCCATGTAATTGTTGTTGTGCCTGTGCTTTTGCACGGGCACGACAGGGGACAAGGGGGGAGGAGCAGAGGCCAAAGGGTGGTGGCAGCAGAAAAAGGCACAGAAACTACAGCGGTGGCAGGCAGTGTCCCCACATCTTCCCATGCTGCTTGCTGGAGCTGTTGTGCGGGGGTGTATTTTCTTGCCCCCCATCAAGCATCAGCCTGAGTGAGCTCTGGCCCACGCAAGGTTATGCTGTAATGAATTTGTTCAACTTCATGGCACCACCAGAGTCCTTGCCGTTTTGGGCTTGCAAAGCTGACCCCCGTTCAGAGCCGAAGATACCCCCTCCATGAAGTAGGAGGTGAAGGAAAGACTGTTTTGCTTGGGCGCCTTCCTGCTTTGCTCAGCCCTCTCATGCCTGGATCTCCGCAGGATCGAACCACACTTACCTCTTGAAAGCGATGTATGCCACCAGCCCCACGATCACGGCCGCCAAGATGGAGCAGTAGACAGGGATGAGGTTGTCCGGTGTGCCACTTCGGACAACGGACTGAGAGCTTCCCATCACCGTGGTCGCTGTGCCGGCTACGGTGCTGCCGAAACCATCCAGTTCATTGGGATCGTTGGTGAAAGGAAGTGGGCTCTCAGAACTCTCTAGATTGTAGTCTGCCAGAGAAAGACAAGGAAACGGAATGACAAGGGAGGAACAAGTCCGGGGGAAATCGCGACTGCAGATCAGATCGCTAGAGGGGATGCATTTTGGGGCCGAGTGACACAGAAGAACAGCCATGCTGGATTGGCCCAATGTTCCATCTAGTCTGGCATCCTCTTTCCAACATTGGCCTGTCAGATGCCAAAGGAAAGTCCACAGGTAGGACCTACCTTATGTGCTGGCTGCTCCCTGGCATCTGATAAATTAGAGGTCCCTAGTGGCAATGAGTTCCACAAGTCAGTTTGTGTGAAGGAAAACTGTACACACTCAAAGGAAGTACATTAGGGGACCTCACAGTGTTCAGTACAGCAGAGCAGCCAGTTGGGGACACTAATTCTGATCAGAGCATCACATCATTGTACCCTTTCCATTTCCCTAATTTACTGGCAGGCTCTAAGCAGTGGCTGGACAAGCACTTGTCAGGGATGCTCTAGGCTGATCCTGCATTGAGCAGGGAGTCGGACTAGATGGCCTCTGTGGCCCTTTCCAACTCTGTGATTCTAGGGTTCTATGACATGGTTTTTGCATCGCTGGGAAAAACAAAAAGGTACCTTCGTCAATATCTGGTTCTGTATCGTCAGTGTTGGACTCCATTGGGAATGTGGTTGTTGCTGAAAACCGTGGATGGATTTCTGCCAAGAAAACACAAGTGCCACCTCAGTAATGCTTCAGCTATAACCAGAATCAAAAGTTCCCCAAAGATCCCGGTTCCCAACAAGGAAAAACCTGTGTTCAGGTATCACAAGGTATTGTCATTTGATCAAACCCTAGTTCGTTGCGATACGTGAATGCGCACAGGTTCAACAAACTAGAGTTTGCTAGTTGATGTCAAACAAGTTCCAATCCCCACTCTGGCAGGGAAGCTTGCTGGATGACCTTGGGCCAGTCGTACCCTCTCAACCTAACCTACCTCACCAGGTTGTTGTGAAAGTAAAACAGAAGACAGGAGACCGATGTATGCCACCCCGACCGTCTTGAAGGAAAGGCGGGATAAAGATATACTCAACAAATAATTACAACATTGAAATGATTTCTAGATACACAGACCTGCAGGACTGCATCTTCCCGTATCTGCCCCAAAGAGCCTTCCATTCTCTACACCGGCACCATTTGGTAGTCCCCGGCCTGAAAGACATCCACCTTGCTGCGACCAGGGCTGGGGTCTTCTCATCCCTGGCCCAGGCCTGGTGGAACATTCACCCAAGTGAGATCAGGGCTCAGTGGGATATATTGTAATTCCACAGGGCGTGTAAAACGGGCCTGTTCTGCCAGGACTTTGGTTGATTATATATCAAAAATGAGAGCTCACGAGAGGAGATTGTATAAATATGAATACACTCCATGAATGAATTATGAACAAAAGCAGAAAACTTGTATTGTATGTTGGTTGAGGCAGCAGACGTCAAATAATATCCCCCGCCTCAAGCCTCAAGTGCTTCATGTACTCCATAGTGCAATTTAGATAATCGGCACTAGGAACAGCTGACTGATTCCTCCAAATGATACACTGCCCCTCCTGGCATAAACATAATATACGGGAATGGAAACTAATTACCAAGCTGCTAATAGATATTTAAATGGTTAATTTACATTTTAATCTGGTTAAAGTTATTTTATTGTTGTAGTGTTTTTATTAATTAATTCACTGTTCTATGAGTTGAGGTGAGCTGCCCTGAGCCCGCATGTGGGGTAGAGCGGGGTAACCCCCCCCAAATAAAAATAAATAAAAAGCGCTAGAATTAAATAGACACAATTCTTTTCAATTCAATAACCTCTCCAATGTTGTTATTCAAATTTTGAAGGAGACATTTCAAATAAAAGTTCAAAAAGAACTGCATAATTCCTCCTGGGATTCCATAATTATATCTAAATTAAGTCAACTTGGTGTTCCTCTTGAAGACCTAACCCTAACCAATGAGCCTCATATTTTTAAACTAATCAAACAACGACTCTTAGATATTGATCTGCAAAAATTACACCCTACTCAATCTCATATCTGTTAACCTGCCATGCTCGGCCTCTCTAACCATTTAGGCAAGATGCCCCAATATTTTTACAATCTCGACATCCCTCTTCATCTACAGAGCTTTTCTTCTGGCCAGGGTCAACACATTTCCCTCTAGAATACTCTATGGCAGATATCATCAAATCCCAAGAGAAGAATGGCTTTGCCCCTGTGATCTTAACTCCCTGGACACGATTGACCATATAATTGTTGAATGCCCCCTGTATAAACTACCTCGCAGAAAATTCCTTCTAACTTGGCGTCACCCTAAAAGTTATTTGAGTAACAAGTTAAAATGTCAACTTCTCTTGAATGATTCGATCCCTGAGATCCCTGCCAAGTTTCTTACCGAAGTTCTTAAGGTACAAAATCTTAGATAGTACTATTTTGATTGTACTAAATTTGTCTGGAATCTTAGATTTTAATTTTACGATACAATGTTTTATATACCTCATGGCTAATGATATGCCAATAAAGGTCTATGAATGAATGAATGAATGAATAATATATATATATATAAATTTGCATTTTTGAACACTCGCAATGCTGGTTTCTTTGCATCTATCTCGGTAAGCTTCAAATATGAAAATCCGGTGAGCCATCAACTCTCAAATATTCTCAAATACTAATTGTGGGATATTTATCAAATGCTACGTATCACTGCTTGATGCCTATCATATATTAACTATAGTTGTATGTCAACAGTGACAGAAAATGCTTCTCAAACAATCTTCTGGAGACCCCTCAGAGCCAGTTTGGTGTAGTGGTTAAGTGCGTGGACTCTAATCTGGGAGAACCGGGTTTGATTCCCCACTCCTCCACATGCACCTAGCTGGATGACCTTGGGCAAGCCGTAGCTCTGATAAGAGCTGTTTTTGAAAAAGAGCAGTTTCTGTCAAGAGCTCTCTCAGCCCCACCTACCTCACAGCGTGTCTGTTATGGGGAGAGGAAGGGAAAGGAGAATGTAAGCCGCTCTGAGACACCTTTGGGTAGTGAAGGGCGGGGTATAAATCCAATCTCTTCTCTTCTTCTTCTTCTTCTTCTGACCCTTGCCAAGGATTTCTCCATAGGGTTGCCACTTGGGAAATACCTGGAGATTCTGGGGGTGGAGCCTGGTGAGGGCGGGGTTTGGGGAGGGGAGGGGAGGGACTTCAACAGGGCACATTGCCATAGAGTCCATCCTCCAATGCACCCATTTTCTCCAGGGGAACTGATCTGGGTTGTCTGGAGATCAATTGTAATAGTGGGAGATCTCCATGTGCCACATAGAATTTGATAACCCTATTTCTCCATCAGAAGATCAGTTGTGGTTGTTTCCATACAGACATTTTCCCCTCCTTTGCTTCCAAACAGTAGCATGGTGGTTGGGTGGTTGGGAGTATCCACATAATGTTGTCCTCTAATTGTCCCTTTCCAGGTTTTCTCTGTTCTCAGCAGGCTCTTTCTCAGACCTTTTTTGTTCTTGTCAGTGTGAATGCCTCACAGGGCTGATGAACACCAACTGAGAAGTCATCACCGTGTGGACACAAACAACAGCTGAGGAGCTTCTCTTGATAAGTTTCATTACAGAAGTTCTTCTATGATACACAACCACAGGGGAAAGCTGAGCACATTCTGTGGACAATGCCCTACAGGAAATGCCCCTCAGGAAATGAGTATGCATTGTATAAAATGCCCCATAATTGTCTAAAGCTCACAAGGATTCTTTGACTGACAGAAAATACCTGGACCCAAGGGTCCTCTGCCAAGTTGGATCCATTGACTTCCATTCTCTAAGACTTCTTTTAAAAGACAAAGACTCCCAGTGAGAAAGACTTCTTGTCACAGTGCTTAGTACAAGGGAGTCCTCGGATTCAATTTGGAATTCCCTGAAGGTAAAAAGTTTGAAAACTACCACGATATCCCATCATGCATCACCCACCAATAAACACCAGGCACATCAACTGTTGTCAGATATTAGTTATCAAATACCACTATCAGATATCACTCCGTGTCAGACAAAGGAATAAAACATTTGAGGAAAATTCGAAAATAACTGGCACACCCAGAGAATGGGCAGAGAATATTTAACACAAAATTCACCAAGGAACATTCTGTGGCAAATTTATTTTCTCGAGTCCACCTGCCTAAAGTTCTACCCATTCCTTATGGACATAGCTTCTTTTCCTTCCTTTTTCTCAACACACCAGCTCCAACCCCATCAAGATTCCATTTGTAACCTCCTTGGGGACAGAGTTCCGGTTTTGGCTGATGTTAATCTATAAAAACACCACAACTGCTGATTGTACAGCATAAAGAAAAAAATCAGGAGGGAGGGAAGGTGAGCAGAGTGCAGAAGGCTACGGGAGAGGAGCTGGTATGTTGTCATGGTTAGCAAGTCAGAATCTGGAGTTCTGGATTCAAGTCCTCATTAAAATCATTGGTAGTGCCCTCCTATAGCAGAATGATACCCTTCTA
This sequence comes from Gekko japonicus, assembly GCF_001447785.1. Taxonomy (NCBI): domain Eukaryota; kingdom Metazoa; phylum Chordata; class Lepidosauria; order Squamata; family Gekkonidae; genus Gekko; species Gekko japonicus. Next base: position 431,139 of record NW_015164672.1, read on the forward strand.
AGCCCAATGACTTAAAAAGACTTAGAAGGATATAACCCTGCTTAGGCTAGCACTGTAGATGACCTTGGGTCAGTCCTGCTATTTCAGCCTAGTCTACCTCACAAGGCTGTTGTGAGGATAAGAGAGAGGTGGGGAGGATCATGAGTGCCATTTTGGAGGAAGGTCCGTCTTTAAAAAATTCACGAAGTGTCCATGCAAGATTTACAACAGAGGATGCAAGGAGGGAGGGATGAAGTGTTGGGGTGAATGTGGACAGGAGATCTTGCTGGGAAAACAGGGAGTTGTCATCAGTTATATGCAAACACACATACCCAACACACACACACACTCCTTATTGTCATGGATTTTTGGCATGTCTGCACAAAGTCGATTTTAGCACCATATTGTATAGCATGCTTTTAGCCTGAAAACTGTTATTCCTTTTAAGATGCCTAATGATTTGTGCATTATGTAAATACTTGGTTTTTAATACTGGGTATTATTTACCAACTTCAAATGCTTTATTTTTTTCCTAAGCTTTCATTTGGTAAGCTGCCTCAGGCAGGGTCCCCCAGAAAGGCATCTTAAAAAGTCTCTAAATAAATAAAGATATACAGTAGTTTTGATTTTCAGGGCACTGATCTGAGAAAACAGATATACAGTTTTCATGAGCACTGTACCCCCCTCTTTGTAAAGAGAGAGATTCAAAGCTTTTTTTCTGGAAAAAGAGGTTCTGGAACTCTCAAGAGGGAAATGAAGTTTTCAGTCTGTATCCTGGAAACTCAAGAAGTTTTAAACATTTTTTTAAAAAAATCTGTCAAAGAGGTTCCAGAACTCCATTCTGGTGCGTTCCCCCAGAAAAAAGCCCTGGAGATATTGGTATTCCTCTGTATAAATACTTCTGTTTTTGCAGACATCTTGTTTAAAAAAAATTATTAAAGAGCATTCTGGGAAATTGGGGGGAGAGGAAAAGAAGCGGGTTAATTGCGTGTGGTTCTCCTTCACAGTGCTATCTGGCTTGCTCCTTCTCTGTCCATTCGATCCCCATCAAACACTGCCCCTCTGAAGAACTTGGCACTGTGCAGTGTTACCCATTGCAAGCTCTATCTGCTGTCTGCCACGCTGTTTCACAGGCCTTGTGTCCGAATGTTCTGCATTTATACACAACTCCTCCGACCAACGTCTCTCATACTTGGCCTTTGCCCTTTTAAATGGACTTGACTGTCCAAGATGTCACACAGCTCCCTGCTACTGGTACATTTAATGTGCATGGATGCATCTACAGATTTGTGCCATGCTCTGTTCAAGATGCTGCACCAAAAAGGCTGTCCTGCCGAATCCACCACACTGCTTCTGGCTTGAAAACCCCCCCCCCTTCTTTCAAGGAGTTTCTGTCCTTCCCGCCACCCCCCCCCCCCCGCTTAGTTTTGTAATTTGGCAGCGCCTACAACATTCCCCACCTGGAAGCCTGTTACATCACACCAACGCTTACTCATCTTCAATGGAAACGGCTCAGTGATTCAACTGCTCCACCCATCATCGAGGGAATCCTGAGGGGCAGACGGGGTGTCCATATGCATCTTCATCCCCAAGGACACTGGCTCGGCTTTACTATTATTGACTTACGATACTTTTAACTTGCTTCTCGGCCCCCCAAACTGGTTTTCATGCAGCAATCAGATCTGAGTCCACTAGCACCTTAGAGACCAACAAGAGTTTCAGAGAATAAGCTTTAGAGAGTCAAAGCTCCAGGAATCTTTAAGTCTCGAAACCTTACACCATGAAACTCTTGTTCGCCTCGAAGGTACTACTAAGGATGCCAGTCTCCAGGTGCGACCTGGGGATCCCTGGAATTACAGCTCATCTCCAGACTATGAAGATCGGTTCCCCTGGAAGAAATGGATGCTTTGGAGGGTGGACTCTGTGGCACTGTACCCCACTGAGGTCCCTGTCCTCCACAGGCTCCACCCCCAAGTCTCCAGGAGTTTCCCAGCCTGGATCTGACAACCCTATCTCCTCCCATCCCCTGCAGGTGGCCAGGGGAACCTAGAAAACCTCTACTGCAGACCAACGTATGCAGGGGAGGGTGGGCTAGAAGTGAAATACAATAAATATAAGCCTCACAGCAATTAACATCCAATATAGGGTTGCCAACTCCGTCTTCGCTGGGAGCGGGGGACTCCCGGCCGGCATCGGGGGTGTGCGTACGCGTGCACCGCATGCGCGTCACCCGGAAGTGACGTAGGCACGCTGGGCACGCTGGGTAGTGACGCGCACGCCGGGGGCGGGGTTCCCCCGAGCCCCAATTCCGCCACGTCGGAAATCGGGGATTCAAAGTGGGGGATTCCCTGCCCACCGCCCACATTTGGCAGCCCTAATCCAATACCAAATTTAATCTATGCACAAAATCTACAGCCTTCTACAGCATTCAATTTCCAGTATTTTAAAAAATGCCCATTTTGGTGCTTTTATTGTGGTGTCTCGTAGAACTATTTAAAAACAGATGTTCTGAGATTTCTGCCATCCTGGCTCCCGGCACTAAAAAGAGGTTTGCCCCAACTTCATCCATTGGATAGCAGGCTATCAGTGGCCCTTTCTGCACTCTCCTTTTCATCCATGTTCAGTGCAATGTTCTCCAAGCAATTCTGCACTAAAATCGAATTCAACCTTCTTTTTACTCCAGGTTCCCCCCCCCCCCCCTCTTCCTCATTACATTACCTCCCTTCCATGGTTAGCCCACTTTCAGCCTGCTGTTGCCCCAGGTTATTTGGATGCTGTTTTGCTGTTGACTTAATTGCCTTGACTTGATTGTGTTGTATAGCAAACATTTGCAACTGGATATTCCTGCGTGGCCAAGACAGTTTCATTGTGAACAATGGCTATAATGCATGATGATCAATGTTCCCTCTAAGCTGTGAAGTCTTGTGAGCAAAAATTCTACTTTGTGAGCTACGGGCATTAAAGTTGTGAGTGAGCAATTTGGCTACTGCTTAAATTAGTTTGCTCTGGAGCTCTCCTTCCCGAGCTAAGACAAAAATGTGTGAGCTGGAGGCTAAAAAGCTGTGAGCCAGCTCACACTAACTCAGCTTAGAGGGAACACTGATGATGATAGTGCAACATCAGTTCTGTTTTCAGATTTCTGCCTGATTCCAGATTTTTCCAATCCCATTCCTACTGAACGCCTTATTGGATGCACATTCCTGTTGATTGTATTGATTTACTCTGTGTAATTTGCCTTCAGCCCCAGAGAGAAAGGCGTACTATAAATAATGTCAATCAATCAATCAATCAATCAATCAATCAAAACAAATCAAATGATGTGCAAATGCACCCCATGTCATATATCCAGATTCCCACTTTTCCTCTTCCACCTTTATTTAATAAGAGACAGCATGTTGTAATAGTCAGAGTTTTAGACATTTCTGGGAGACCCAGGTTCGAATCCCCACTCTGCCATGGAAAGTTACTGGGGTGACCTTACAAGGGAGGAGGGGAGAACAACACTGTAAGCTACTTTGAGTCCCTGCTGGGGACAAAAGCAGGGTATCAATATGTAAATCAATAAAGAAAAATTAATCATCATATTACAATGATCTTGATAGCATCTATAGAGTTCTTGCTGGGTAGTTCCAAGAGCTTCACATATATCACAGCAGGAAGAAGAAGAAGAAGAAGAAGAAGAAGAAGAAGAAGAAGAAGAAGAAGAAGAAGAAGAAGAAGAAGAAGAAGAAGAAGAAGAAGAGGAAGAGGAGGAGGAAGAGGAGGAGGAAGAGGAGGAGGAGGAGGAGGAGGAGGAGGAGGAAGAGGAGGAAGAGGAGGAGGAGGAGATTGGATTTATATCCCACCCTTCACTACCCAAAGGAGTCTCAGAGCGGCTTACAAACTCCTTTCCCTTCCCCTCCTCACAACAGACATTACAACAATCCTGTGGGGAAGGTCACTCAGCATGGGCCGAGACAGAAAGATCACAGATTGCTTTAGTCCATGGCTGAGTTGAGATCTCACCCAATGGCTTCCGGGCTCTGCAAAACACATTACTTGCATTGCCATCCAAAGCAGAGTCACACTGTTTCTAAACCCATTGAAACAAATGGGCTTAGAAGCGGTTTAACTCTGTTTGGGATCACCATGTTAGTTGTAAAATTAAGTTTTTCCAAAAAAACTTTACAGCTCTTCACAAAGGACCAAACTATGCATTATGTTTGGGATCTACGACTGGCTCTCCCACAGTGTGCATTTACCTTAAAAAGCAGCTGGGGTGGGACCCAGCCCGGAGGAGGGGTTGGAATTTGGATCTGGGCTGTTGCACAAGTACGGGGCAAGGTTAAATCTTCCCTTTAAAAAAAACCCCCAAACACTTCCCAAGTTTTTTTTTTACTTTATGGAACCAAAGTGGCCTGAAGCACAGGGCATTTCTTTACAATCTTATTTTCCCTATCCCATCACATTGGCAGGAAATACTTCTTTACCTAGGGAGTGATTAAAATGTGGAATTCACTGCCAGAGGGTGTAGCGATGGCCACAGGCACAGACAGCTTTAAAAAGGGATTAGACAGATTCATGGAGGAGAGGTCTCTCAGGGTCTACTAGCCATGGTGACTGAGGGGAACCTTCCCGTTTAGAAGCAGTCAGCCTCTGAATCCCAGAGCCAGGAAGCAACATCAGGGGAAGGCCTCGGCCTCTGTGCCCTGTTGTTGGCCCTCCAGAGGAACTGGTTGGTCGCTGTGTGAGACATAGGGTTGCCAGCCTCCAGGTGGGGCCTGGGGATCTCCCGCTTTTACAACTCATTTCCAGCTGACGGAGATCAGCTCTCCTGGAGAAAATGGTTGCTTTGAAGGGTGGACTCTATGGCATTGGACCATGCTGAGTCCCCTCCCCTCCCCAAACCCCACCCTCTCCTGGCTCCACCCCCAAAGTCTCCAGGTATTTTCCAACCCAGACCTGGCAACCCTAGTGAGACAGGATGCTGGACTAGATGGGCTATTGGTCTGATCATCCAGAAGGGCTCTAATTATGTTCTGATGTCTTCCATCATAAGGACTAGTTGACTTAAAAACTGGATAGTTCTCTTACAAGTATTCCAGTAAAAAGTAAAAAGAAAGGGCTGGGTTCAGCTGGGAAAGTGGATTTGAGAGGGAGAAGGCCTCATAGCCGTGTAATTTATATTGGAGAGAGCTTCCTGGCCTTTTTCCAGGAGTAGAGAAGAGGAAAATAAGGGACAGACTGCGGTTGGACTCTCATGCTTCTCGTATGCCCTTGGAGGGAACGTTCCGGCAGCGAGATCCATAAGTACAAATCCCTCTAATGTACAATAAATGGAAGACGGCATTAATCGGGGAGAGGAAACATGGCCGCTTGCGCAGAAAAACGTATCAGGGTCTGGATCAATCTTTCAATTTTCTGCTTTAACGTTTTTCCCCGCTGCATTCGGCTGTGTATCGTTACAGGTTGCTGTGATTAGATCTCGGTTTGTGACTTGGTTATACCTCGTTCAAGAGGCCCTTCTACCGAATGAAAAACAAAATGATTTTTTAAAAAATGATGATGATTACGGACGGGCTGTCGTCCCCCCCCCCCAGCACTCTCCAAAACAAGTGCACAGTAAGAGGCCAGGAAGGGGAGCGCCGAATAAATGGGGGGTTGTGAAGCGAAGGAGACAGGCCGCCTATTGTTGGTGCGTCTCTTTGCTTGGGGGGCTGTGAAAAAGGGCAAGGTTGCCACAAGCCGGAAATAGCCAGGGCTGAAACGGCGCTTTGAAGGCCAGGGAGATCCAACAGGCAACGCTCTGTTCCTGAGGCTCTAAGGAAAGGGACGGAGGCCGGGGTCGTGGTCCAGCCGTTCTTCCTCTCGGCCAAGAGCTATTGTTGGCGTGAGATTGCTTCGTCTCATCTGGCTTTCAACCAAGGCGTATCCATTTCTGCAAGGGCCCCCGCCGTGAGGGAGATCACAGGAACGTGAGCCCTGACCCAGTCAAATGGGACAGTAGTGAGAGACTGTGGAGGGGGAGAAGCGGTCTCTCACGCAGTTCTGGCTATTAGATACGCAAGGGTGGCACAGCAACTGGCAGGAGTCTGGGAGCCAGTTTGGTCTAGCGGTTAGGAGCGTGGGCTCCCCACACCTCCACATGCAGCTGCTGGTGTGACCTTGGGTCAGTCACAGTTCTCTCAGAGCTGTTTTCTCAAGAGCAGTTCTTGAAAGAGCTCTCTCAGCCCCACCTACCTCACAGGGTGTCTGTTGTGGGAAGAGGAACACTCTTATTGTGCCACTGAACCTCAGCCCCTCCCTGTGTGTGGTGGTCATGAGCACGAAACCACCACCAAGTATCTGGGAGGCACAGAACTCCCCTTCTCATGACTGGTTTAAAAAGACCTTGCACCGGTAGGGAATATAAGGGGCTTTGGATCCTGTGACTGAGCTCCAGGCATGCTACACAGCCTCTGCTATGGAGCTCACTACCTCTCCTTCTAGCAGTTCCATTTGCACAAGATTTGTAGTTTTCAAGGAAACGTTGCACAAATGGAAACGATAGCAACAAGAGACATGGAACTCTTTCATGGGATCCAAGCCATTGATCTCATAATGTATAGTGAGGTCCTTTGCCTTGACCTGGATAGTCCAGGCTAGCCTAGCCTTGTCAGGACTCGTAAGCTAAGCAGAGTCAGCCCTGGTCAGTATTTGGATGGACGCAGAGGCAGGCAGTGGCAAACCCACCTCTCTTGTCTTGAGAACCCTACAACAGGGTTGCCAGGTGCCAAGGTGGGGAGTGGGAGGGAGCTTCCTGGGAGTGGGGGTAGGTGGGATGATGTCACTGCACACGACGTCCACGGCGTGATGACGTCCTGCAGAAGTGATGTCATCACACCGGGGACATTGCGTGGGAACCCTCTGGTGTCTGGTTACCATAAAGTTTTGCCCCAAATACCCGATCGTCACCGTGTGATGTCCCTGGCGTGATGACACCACTTCTGTGTGACACCACTACATCGGGGACACTGCGCCAGGGTGGAGCTGTTGGGGGCGGGGCTTGCCCCACTGGTCAGCTGGCTGGTGGCATTCAGGAGCCCACGGAATCAGGGAATCCCCCACTCCGGCCTGGGAGCTGGCTACCCTACTCTATGGGGACACCATAAGTCAGCTGTGACTCTCAGCCCTTCCCACCACTACCAGCAGCAGCAGCACCACCTCTATCTGATAGACAGGGGTCGTTTCGTAAAAAAAGAGCTACGGGAACTCATTAGCATAACTCATTAGCATATGCCACACCCCCTGACATCACCTGAAGTGTGTCATAAGGCCACACCCCCTGACATCACCGGAAATGTGTCATAAGGCCACACACCCCACCCCCAACGGTCCCAGTCGGCGCCGGCCTTGCAGCTCCACTGCCGAGCCCCATGAGGGGCCTGGTGGTGGACCTGCAAGGCTGGCAGGAGTGCAAGGAAGCCCCGCGAAGGCCCTCCCTGGCCCCAGGCAGGCAGGGGTGGGGAGAGGCAGGGAGGAAGCAACTTACCCTCCCTCTTCTCCTGCCTCCTCCTGGCTGAATGAGGGCCGGAAGCGGGGCGGCCGGAAGCAGGGGGCAGGGCTTCGTCATGTGCCCCGCCCCCTTACCTCACCCGGGGAACTGCGATCCCCCCCGAAATGACCTCTATCTGATAGATGGGGTTGAACCAGGTGGGGCAAGGGGGACCCAGTGGGAAACCCTGAACACAAGAAGCTGCCTTGTAGTGAATCAGACCGCTGGTCCACTGAAGTCAGTCTTGTCTGTCCAAACTGGCAGCAGCTCTCCAAGGTCTCATGTGGAGGTCTTCCACATCACCTCCTTCCTCATTCAAGATGCCAGGGACTGAGCGTGGGACATTCTGCAGTTATTCTGCCACTGAGCCACGGGGCCCCTTGCCTGGCAGCCGGCGGAGCTCTCAGCAGTCCTGCCTTAACTGAAATGGTGGTGGCCAGTTTGACTTTTGGAAGAGAGAGCTCCGTGTTATATTCTGGTGCCTGAACCTTCCAGTTTAATACTTGGAGCATTTCTGTTCTTATGGCATGTTTAGGAGAGAAGTCTTCTGATGAAAGGAATTCAAAAACAGGGTGATCGCCGGAAGCCTGTAGAGAACGGTCTCATCTGATAAAGAGGACTGTTTCAGCAGATTAAAAAAATCCCGTCACAGGGCAACAAGCTTAAATAGAATAGTCTCAACTAACATATATCCGTGTGCAGAGAACAGGCTTGAAAGACGTCTCGAGGAATATAACCCTGGAGATTTTGATTGGTGTTATCAACAATTAGAGACTGTGTTCTCTTTTGTTTGGTTAGCAGAGGATGTATATGCTTCTTATTGTGATAGTGTGGGATGTAGGCAACGACAGTTTGATATATTATTCTTATAAGTATTTTTGCATAGTTGTAGCTGTTTTCATGGAAGGGCTGCGGTGGCTCGAGGGGTTAAGATGCTGAGCTGCAGACCGGAAGGTCGGTAGTTCAGCAGTTCGAGACCCGAGTGTGCCGCGTGATGGAGTGAGCTCCTGTCTCTGGCCCCAGCTCTGCCAACCTAGCAGTTCGAAAGGAAGAAATTGCAAGTAGATAAATAGGTACTGCTTCGGTGGGAAGGTAATAGCGTTCCGTGCACCTCAGCATCTAGTCATGCTGGCCACATGACCACGGAAACTTCTTTGGACAGCGCTGGCGCTTCGGCCTGGAAACGGAGATGAGCACTGCAACCCTAGAGTCAGATTCGACTGGCTTTCGAGCAAGGGAAACCTTTACCTTTACCTAGCCATTTTCATAGCGATTCTTTGATGGAATGGAGGCTGGAATAGAGGCTAAATGACTTTCCCAGGGTCCTACAATAAAGTCTGTGGCAGAAAAAATATCCTTGAACACAACCAGTCCACAAATTACTGTTAATTCCTGTACAAAGATTGGGGAACTAACAAATGGGAACTAAAGCAGAGGAAACTGGGCCAAAGGACAAATGATGAGACTGTGGTTATCTGCTAGAAAATCAGAAAGACTAGGTTCTACAAAAGCGATCGCATGGGCAGGAACAAATTTAGTCATGTGGACTCATCCATCACCTTGCGCTCTTCAGGCAGAGGTTTGGGGTACTGAACTATGGTTCTTTTTACCTTTGAGCTTCCTCCCAACATTGTTGTCCATTTGTTGGCAGTCAGTGATTTCTTTGTCATTTCTCCACACATTCTTAAACTACTGATTTGAGAAGGCATGGAGGAAAGGCAACAAATGGAAAACAAGGAAGTGAAGAAGCTCGGAGGGAAAATCGCCGCACCCAAACTGCCCAGAAACCTCCATGTGAAAAGGCTTCGGAGGACTCCAAATGTCCACACGGCAAAGAGTGCAGAATAAACTTTCCCCTGCTACTTTGAACTCTTTGTTCTGTCATTTATTTAGCATTGCTGGAACCTCATAAATGAATGTATAACTTTGCCATCTTTTAAATGATTTTAAGTCATCTGTTGTGATCATTCGTTTTAATGGTCCTGTAAGTTCTCTCGTCGTCACCTACCCTGCAGGGAGGGTGGGATATAAATCCAACAAATAAAATAAGAAATAAAAAAATAAATATTTAAGGACAAAAATAAATACTCAAGGACACAAGAACACAAGAAAGAGCCCTGATGTCACCTCCTAGCTCTGGGATTCAGAAGCTTAGTGCCTCTGAATATGGAAGTTACTTTCTGTGTAAAGTAGTATTTCCTTTTGCCTGTCCTGAACCTACTGCCCATCAGCTTGAATGGATGCCCTTGAACTCTAGTATTTTGGGAGAGGGGGGGAATTTCTCTTTGTCAATTGTCTCCACCCCATGCATATTTTCATAAACCTCTATCACAGTGATGGCGAACCGTTTAGAGACCGAGTGCCCAAACTGCGACCCAAAACCCACTTATTTATCGCAAAGTGCCAACACGGCCATTTAACCTGAATACTGAGGTTTTACTTTAGAAAAAAACAACTCATACATTAACATAAGATGATCCAAACAAAGTAAGGAAAGCAATCCCAAATGCTTTCATTTACTTAAAATTATTTGGCAGAGAATTCGACACTTTAATGATGGTCTGGGCCTGGCTGGGGTGATGGCACCCGTGCCCACAGAGAGGGCTCTGAGTGCCACCTCTGGCACCCGTGCCATAGGTTCGCCACCACTGCTCTATCAGGTCCAAAAAGGCCCTGTCCTTCGTTGAGGACAGCTGGATCACTTATTGTGTGACAAGTTGTGAAAATCAGCCTCGGATCTGCTCTCCTCATCCCTTTCCAGTTGCTTCCATTCCACACAAGCTTGTATTGCTTTCAGTCCCATATGCCTCCTTCTTCTCTTTGTGTCAGCTGCTATGTCTAGGGTTACCAGCACCCAGGTGGGGCTGGAGTCCTCCCAGAATTACAACCGCTCTCTGAACTACAGTGATTAGGTCCCTTGGAGGAAATGGCAGTGTTAGAGAGTAAACTCTGTGGCAACATGGCCCTGCTGATCTCTGTCCCCTCCCCTCCCCAAACTCTTCCCTCCACAAGCTCTGCCCCCAAATCTCCACTAATTTCTCAGGCAAGATTTGGCAAACTGGCGGCTGGAAGATCCTGTTCCACAGAACAGTCTTCCTTCCACTCCGTGGCAGTGCCTCCTTCCCTTCTTCCCACCAAGGCCACTGTAACGGTTCTCGTCAGGTCAAGCTACCCTTCGCCTTTCCTCACCGCAAGCACACTTTCACCCTCAACGGCCGGTTAGAATGTTTCTGAACATTCCAAGGTGCCAACCCACTTGGAGCGGAATCAAATCTTTACCTTTGCACACCGCGTCTGATCCTGCAGTGCATTCCTTGGTCATGACCTCGTTCTCCTTGCAAATGGTGCATGGGAAACAGGTGCATGGTGCATGGGAAATGCTGCATGGGAAACACACTTTCACCCTCAGCGGCCGGTTAGAATGTTTGTGAACATTCCAAGGTGCCAACCCACTTGGAGCGGAATCAAATCCTTACCTTTGCACACCGCGTCTGATCCTGCAGTACATTCCTTGGTCATGATCTCGTTCTCCTCGCAAATGGTGCACGGGAAACAGGGGTCCACATGGTTGGCATCATCCGAGAAGGTCCCCATGGGGCATTCCTCGCAAAATGTGTTCTGAGTGTCACTGCATGGGTACACAAGGCCAAAGCCCACTTCACAGACGGTGCACTCTTTGCAGTCGCCGCTGTCCTCGTCTTGGTAGTAGCCGTAAATGCATTTGCAGACAGTGTTGTCGGACTCCACGCAGGGTGCTAACATGCTCTGAAGGCCCACGCACTCCTTGCATGGCTTGCATGGCTCCGTGGCACTCACAGTGTCCGAATAGCTCACACCTGGAATGCATCAGGAGAAAAGAATGGAGATGAGCCGCAGCCCTGCAAAGAAACAATATTCCACTGACCTGAGAGTCCAATAAATGCACATGGAGGGCCAAACCACATGTTACAACATACGCAAGTCGGCCAGATTATAGCTGCAGCTTCATGCTGAGAACTCCATTTAAAAGGGCCAGGAGACCTGGTTTTAATTGGGATCATGGTGGCGATGAGGGGGGGGGGGGCTCTTGCCTTCTCTTGGCACTGTTTTCTCAAGCCAGAATGGTACCAGGGGGCCTTATTTGCCCTGCTGTGGGGTTGTGCGTGCAAGCAGCCAGTTTTGAATAGCAGGAGGGACGGATTTGAAGAGATGCCAACGTGTCTATTTTCAAAGTGCAAGTGACGATTGTTTCCTGGTCCCAGGATGCTTTGGGGCAGCCTCAGTTCTTTTTGCACTGGACACAAACTGGCCTCATTAGCTTTCTGAATCACCATTTAAAGATAACGTATTGCAGATGGGGAGTCGATTACGCCTTCTGCTAACAACACAACTCTCTTCTCTGTTCAAAGAAACATTTTGGAAAAATGGAAGGATACCTCACTGCTTTGTGATTTTGGGTTGGATCTAAACCAGGTATTATGATACTGTGCCTGCTCGGAGTTTTTCTCTATTGGACCAATATGGTTTCTGTGTATGTGTGTGTGATATAGATAGCTAGCTAGATATATCATAAGTTGCTTACAGTGCCTTTCTAAACAGAGTTATACTGTACAGGGCTCTTTTTGTAGAAAAAGCCGAGCAGGTACTCATTAGCACAATAGGCCACACCCAACAGCAAAACACATTAGCACATTAGGCCACACCCCCATGTTACCAGAAGTGGGGTCATCCAGCCACACCCACCTTTTGCTTGTTATTCTGTTTACCTTGTTTGTTGTCAAAACCCAGGGCTTTTTTGTAGCAGGAACTCCTTTGCATGTTAGGCCACATACCCCTAATGTAGCCAATCCTAATGAGTTTCTGCTGTTGGGTGTGGCCTATTATGCTAATGAGTTCCTGCTGGGCGTGGCCAACTCAGGAGCCAGCTGGAACTCCGTTCCTGTGTGTTCCAAAAATAGCCCTGCTGCTCTAAGTCCACTGACTTAGAAGTAGGGTTCCCTGGAAACCGGGTGGGGCTTGGGGATCTAGAATTACAACTGATCTCCAAACTACAGAGATCAGTTCCCCTGGAAATATGGCTGCTTTGGAAGGTGGACTCTGTGGCATTATATCCCATGGAGGTCCTTCCCCACCACAAACTCCACTCTCCCATGGTCCATCCCCAAATCTCCAGGAATTCTCCAAATTTGGCAATCCTACTAGGTGTGTGCCTAGAAAAAAACCCAGGAGACTTTTGGGGTTGGGGCATGGAGAAAAGGATGTGGGCAATGCACCTACATCCCTTCCACCTATAACCTGGAAATGACATCCGCAACTGTCTAGGATTTTGCCTGATTTCTATGCTAAACCATACATATCAGGAAGAACCCTGCAGTTTCTGCTGGAACCCAGAAGTGACAGGAATGCATTGCCAATGTCCCCCTCCCCTTCTTCTGCTGCTCCATTGAGGAGTTTGCCCCCCAACAGCATGCAAATGCCAGACCTCCATAGAAGGATGTAATTCTGTTTAGGGTGGCACTGTAAGGTCACTATCCAGCATCTAAATACTGACAGGACTAAAGATACCCAGGGGCTCTCGATCCATCCTCTCAAGCTGAGGCTGGCAAAACAGCATCACAGGCCACCGAGCTGAGCTAGTGGATCACGTTTTAAGAAGATGCAATTAATGAATACCCTGCAAGATGCTTCTTAAAAAGGGACTGAGGTGGCTTCCAAATTCACTGTCCCTTTTATAAATAGTAGTAATGCAAAAAACACACACCAGAGGGCCAGCTCTGGATTGGGAAATACCTGGAGATTTGGGGGTGGAGCCTAGGGAGGGCAGGGTTTGGGGAGGGGAGGGACCTCAGTAGGGTACAATGCCATAGTCTTCTCCAGGGGACCTGATACTTGAAGTCTGGAGGGCAGGTGTAGTTTCCAGGAGATCTCTAGGCCCTGTCTGGAGGTTGGCAACCCTAACATAGGGGTATAAACAAAGGCCTAAAAACAGTTAAGAAAGGTATCTTTGGGACGGCCTCTCCTGGTATACCCTGCAATGACAACGCACTCTGCAGATAAGAACTTACTGGTAGGGCTGCCAAATTCAGCCGGGGGGCGGGGAATCCCCCGTTTCGGAGCCCCGATTCCCGGCGTGCCGGAATCGGGGCCCGGGGGAAACCCCATCCCCGCGTGCGCGTCACCCGGAAGTGACGTCGCACGCTGGGGGCGGGGCCACGCGATTTGAGGGGAAAACAAAGAGTTTACCTTAAGTAAACCCTGAAGAGTGACAGTGAGTTTAGGGTCAATTACAGTGCCATTTTAAGCGGAGTTATACTCTTCAGTTGACTTTGAGGGGCATAACTCTGGATGGGGCTGTTAGCCTTCCATGTTGTTGAACAAAAACAGCAGCCCGAATGAGCTGCATGCTGTTTTAGGTTTGTACATGAAGACCATTTCTTTCGGTTGGCGTGCCTAAAGTGGAAATTCCCACGAGGTACCTGGCTCCACCTGTCCCCTCCCTACAGATCTCATCATTAATCTTAGTTTCCCTTGACAGATCGTGAGGGAGTACGAGCGTGCCGTTTTGTTTCGCTTTGGACGCATTCTTCGCGGAAGGCCCAGAGGGCCTGGTGAGTATGGAGGAAGAGCCCTTGTCCTGGTACACAGCAGCAGTAGATGACATACATGACACTGTTTTGGTACATGTGTGGCACAGGTGGGATGCTGGGGGCATAAAATAAGGAAACACCCCCCCCCTCAGAATTCAACAATGAGAAAACTGACCGACGTGCACGCTGCGCGCGCGCGCACACACACACCCGGGATCGTCCGGGAGCCCCCCGCTCCCGGACGATCCAGATTTGGCAACCCTACTTACTGGTGACCCCCCAGCCTGTGATATATCCGGCTGTCCTAGACCAGATCCATGGCTTTTTCAGCTCTGGCTCCAACTTGGTGGAAATCCCTGCTGAGCAACATCCATGTGCTGCAGGACTTAACACAGCTCCGCAGAGCCTGCGAGGCAGAGATGTTCTGCCAGGTGTTTGGTTGAGGACAGCGACAGTTTCCATCTCTCTGGCTCTCCTGTTTTCTTACCCCTCCCTTCCCCCGTGAGACGGTGGCGCAATCTGAAGTTCCCTAGCACCATCAAATCAGGTTAATTTGTCATATTTTTACTGTTTTTTAAAATCTGCAAATCGAAACTGTGAATGTGTTTTACTGTTCTACACCGTCCTGAGTGCCGTTGTACAGGGGAGGGCAGTCTAAAAATTTAAATAAATAAATGACAAAAGCTATAAAACCAACCATAAGATTTCAAAAAAAACCCCAAAGCTGACACAATACAACTGAGACAACCGGAAGTCGGGTTTGCAGGAGGGGTCATTTGAACACCCATCGGTTTGGTCCATGTTCTGTCCACCAGTTGCAAGTGAGGAGCACAGTTTTTGGTTCAACAGTTCACATGACACTGGAGGCTGTTCATCAGGTTATCCTTCATGTATTCAAACAGGACAGGGCATTTTTAATAGTAAAGCATGACTAACGACAATATGCTGTTAAGTGACCTTCACGCTTGAGAAGAGAGAATGGAGAGTATCAGTTTACCTCCCACAATTAGAAAAGTTATCTTTGCACATTTATCTGCTTTTTTGACATATTTATTGCTTTACAATTGTTGGCCTTATAACCTTGGCTTGTTATTTAATTTGTCTTTGCACATCTTCATCAAGTAACATGTTAATTGGCTGTTCAGCTCCTGTCTATAAGTTTGAACCTTACCTACCATTCCAATGTATTTGGAAAAAGTGTGCATGCACACGGAAGCTCATACCTTGAATAAACCTTTGTTGGTCTTAAAGGTGCCACTGAACTCTAAATTTGTTCAAACAATACCTTGGTTCTCCTAGTGATGGGCCCTCCCCCACATTTCCTCCCCAAATTACACAACTGAATTGCGACTCTCCAAGGATGAAGGGAGGCCTACCTAGAGTTTGTATAAGTGCGCCTGATGGCCAAATTCACTCGCTATTCATAGCTGCGCAGTTATAAGCAGCTCGTAGCAATCAAATTGACCTGACTCCCTTGCAAGCCTCTCGTCGGATGAATCAGATGCTGGCGAGTATTATAAAGTATTATAAAGTGCCTCGGAAAGCCTGAAGAGGAAATATATTACGATTTAATGGGAAGTTAAACCAGCGGAAGGAGCTAGGCGTACACGCTGACTTCAGGTTAAAATATTTTATTTCGATTTCAGCTCAAGGCTTTGGCTCCAGTGAGCTGTCTACCTCTGCTTGGAAAAGGAGTGAGGAGGAGCTCCAGTTTCACATGTGGATGAGGTGGGTGCAGGGCAGGGCATGGCAGGGCAAGGGGAGAATCAGTTCCTGGACAACAAAGCTGGAAGGCCCCAGAGAGGTCTGTCCAGATTGGACAGATGGGAGGGAGAGTGCCACCGGGGTGGCTTTTCCCATGGAATTCTTGCAATCCCTCGAGAAGCAGCATTGCCAGAATTCTCCTTTCCAGGCAACCTATGGCAGGTTCTAGGGTTGCCACCAGCCAGGAGAAACTGAGGGGGGGGCAGGGCAGTGAGTCATGCCAGTGTTGCATGGATGCACGATGCCCCTCCCAGCACAAAACTAGTAGTGACATCTTGTCAGGGTGATGCTCTAGGTTTTGAGCAAGACGCAAGGTCGTGCATTGGTGCAACGCTGGCCAGGCCTCTCCGTTTCCCCCAGCCAGCTTGTGAAGGAGTGGTAAGGGGGGCGGTGGATGTTGAGAGGTCTCCCGCTATGGCTATAGGGAGCAGCACTCTCCTGCAAGTTCACATGGACAGTTGCCAAAGTTCAGCTGGGAAGGGGGCAAGGACGGGGGGTTGAAGGGCCATAGGGGGGTAGGGTTAATTGGGGTGGGAAATTCCAAGAGATTTTGGGGTAGACCCTGGAGAGGGTGGGGTTTGGGGAGGGGAGGGATCGCAGTGGGTATAATTGTCATATCGTCCACTCCGCAAAGCATCCATTTTCTCCAGGGAATGGATTTCTGTATCCTGGATATAAGTTGAAATTCTAGGAGGTCTCCAGGCCCCACCTAGAGGTTGGCAAGCCTATTGAAGGGCAGCACGGCTGTCATTATGTTGTCATGATTTTGCCACCCACCCCAATATGGATGCAACCACAGATAGACTCTTCTGTTTCCCTGTCCCTGGACCAAAGAAGGGGGGAATTCTAATGCAAAAGGGGGCATTACAAAAGACCCGCTGGAATTCAATCCGACGGTAGTCTCCTCTTCAGTCACTGTTCATTTACTTATTTACTAGATTTTTTTTAGTCTCCACTCACTCAAAGGGTCTAACGGCTACTTATGACATTAAAACAGTACCAGTAAGTTAAAAGCATTAAAAATACATAAAAAGCATAAAATATTAACATTAAAATAATAAAGGCCCCGTTCACACGCTGAATTTGCCGCGGTAGAGCCACGAATGCTTGGCGGCTTTTCAGGCCGCGATCACACTGCAACATCTGGCAAGCGTAGTGCACCCGTGGCCAACCCGTGGCATGCCGCCGAAGCCGCGCAGTTAAAAAGTATCTCAAGAAATGTACTAGCAAATGGTCTGCCACGGGCTGCCGACAGAATCATTCTGTGTGATTGCGCTGTTGCGTCCCCCCCCCCCCCTGCTCCTCCACTCTTTTGACGCACACACGCTGATGGGCGAAAACCGTGGTGTGCCGCCGTCGCATCTGATCGTGTTCTGGCAGGTCTAATTGCGCCGGTGCAAAGAGCCACGCCTCCCCCCCCCCGGCATTATCTAGCCCATGTGACCAGGGCCAAACTATTAAAATATGCGGCTCACCTCATATCACTAACAAAAACAACCCAAACATGTAGATTGTACTCCAAAGTCCAACTTAGACAATTCAGGCCTGTATGCCCTGCAGAAACTAAACAAGTTTGACAGGGCACGGGTGTCATCAGAGAGGGCATTCCACAGGGTAGGGGTCACAACTGAGAAGGCCCTGTCCCCTGGTGACAGCTAACCGAGTCATTCTGGGGCAGGGCACCTGCAAGAGACCACTAGACCATGACCAAAGGGAACACAGGGAGTTGTAATAGGAGAGACTGTTGTGATTCCCCTCAAAGTCTGCTTGGGAAAAGACCCATCTTGAAGAGGTGGCTGGATCCCTTTTTCCTAAGGAATGGCTTTTGAAGGTGCTTGGATTCGAACCAGTGACCATTGTCCCCCCTCATCTGCTTACTGAGATGCATACAAACCAAAAAACACAAAATGTTCGCAAAAGAGGAAGAGGAGGAAGAGGAGATTGGATTTATACCCTGCCCTTCACTACCCAAAGGAGTCTCAGAGCGGCTTACAAACTCCTTTCCCTCCCCCTCCCCACAACAGACACCCTGTGAGGTAGGGGGGGCTGAGAGAGCTCTGACAGAAACTGCTCTTTTTCAAGAACAGCTCTTGACAGAACTATGGCTTGCTTCAACTGGACACATATGACAACAGACACCGTAATGAGCGTGCAAACTCCGTTTTCTTTGGGCTTGTCCCTGTTGTGGCTCCAAAACAATTTGGAAGATTACTGCACCTTATTTGAAAGTGATCTCATTTCTAGAGCCAGTTTGGATCAACCAGGCTTAGACAACCAAATAAGTCCCAAACCAAATAAATCAATCATGAATAAATTTGGGGTTTAAAAGAAATCCTACTGTTTGGCATTTGTCTAAGCAGTCCTTCGTGATGTTAATGGCTGCCAATTTGTTTGGTTCAACATCGCCTGCATACATGTACACTTTTGATCAAACCCAATTCAGTAGGCATTTGAGTCATTCGGTGCCAAACCGAACAGACCGGGCAATCAGCTTACATCGGATCGCCACAGTCAAACACAGCAAGTTCAACGTGAAATTTATGGCCTCCCTAATCCCAACCACATCCTCCTCCAACAACAAAGAATCTTGAACAGATTTCTCGTGGCAGAAGCTTCCATGAGCCAGAACTCACATTGGCCAAGCTGGCCCGTGAAAACGTATGCTGCAAGAAATCTGTGCCTCAGTGGTAGAGCATCTGCTTGGCATGCAGAAGGTCCCAGGTTCAATCCCTGACATCTCCAATTAAAGGATCAGGTGATGTGAAAGGCCTCCACATGAGACCCTGGAGAGCTGTTGCTGGTCTTAGGAGACAGCACTGACATTGATGGACCAAGGGTCAGATTTAGCATAGGGCAACTTCATGTGCTCATGCATTCATCTTCAAGGTGCCACAGGACTCTTCATTAGTTTGGCCACAGCAAACTAACATGGCGGAATGATTTTTTTTTTAAAGGCAGCAAACAGCAGCATGGTTTCCCTTCCCCCCTTTCTCTGTCACGTAGCCAAGATACAGGACACTGTTGGTCAATGAAGGAAAAGCCCTGGAGCGTCTCTTG
This sequence comes from Gekko japonicus, assembly GCF_001447785.1. Taxonomy (NCBI): domain Eukaryota; kingdom Metazoa; phylum Chordata; class Lepidosauria; order Squamata; family Gekkonidae; genus Gekko; species Gekko japonicus. Next base: position 450,018 of record NW_015164672.1, read on the forward strand.
TGGAAAAGCCCTCTCTTTTCAAAAAGCCAACCTACAACAGCAGCTGCTGACACTGAATGACACTTCTGCCCCATAGAATTCTCCAAGGGGAAATACAGCAGAAATGTTCCCAATACAGAACTCGCTGCTCTGATCGCTATACATTACGGTGGCGTCTGCTTTGGAGGGGAAGGGGGCGCTTGTTTGATCGTGCATTCGGTTGCATCTGTTTTCCCTCAATTAGCTATGGGAAAGGATTAAGATGGTGGTGTCCAATATAAACATTTAACGAGGATGCCAAAAATTGCTGACTTTCGGCTGACCCCAATCTACATTCCCCTCTCCTTGGGTTTCAGCTGCTTTCCGTAGGGAATTAGCGCTTTTACGTAAATCCGTCTTCCTTTGCCTTGCCCCACATCCCTGAAAATCTTCCTCGGCCCCCTTTTCCTCCTTGCGACCCGCATTTCCATCAGCTCCCAAAGGTGTAGGAAGAAACAGCGGTTGCTGCAAAATGTTGCAGTCGGGGGCTCAGTGAAATAGATTTGGCCGCGCTGCAACCTTTTCACTTTCAGATTGTTTTGAACGGGGTTATTTCTCTTTGTGTTGGAGTGTGGTTGGTTCCCATAATTATTAAATATTTGTGGTTAGACTGAAAAATAAGGATCCAGAAAGTGTAAGGAGTTGGAAACCAGCTTCATTCTCTGCACTTTTAAATGGAGAGGAACTTCTGCTGTAGAGGGGGAGAATTCTCAGCCAATGCATTATACCCATAGGATCAGGATGCAAGTAGAGGTCTGTGACCAGCCCTCCCACCACTTTACATCTGTATTAATTAATTAATTAATTAATTAATTAACTGTCGTATGGCATTGTGTCTAGAATAGCCAGGAGATCCTAAGATTGTCTGGCAGCCAGAAGTTCTAGTTCTTTTAGCATTATGCACCACTAGGTGGCGAGCTAGACTTTTTTTTAAGGCAAGAGATGTTTCGGGGTGGTTTGCCATTGTCTGCCTCTGCATCACACCCCTGGTATTCCTTGGAGGTGGCCCTTCCAAATACTAGCCAGGGCCGACCCTGCTTAGCTTCTGAGATCTGATGGGATTGGGCTAGGCTGGGCTATCCAGGTCAGGGCAACATCTGTATTAATAAGAACCATTCAAGGAGACCCAGACTGAACTGGAACTGTGGCACTCGAGGAAGGGTTAACCTCATTTTCCCAGGGTTTATCACCCGTATCTAAGGAAGAGAGCTGTGCCTCATTCAGCCGCCACCAACACTCGTAATAACATTTGAAAAAGACAAATGGATTATGCAATTCCATCATCTCCTCTAGCCTTAAGTAAAGGTAAATGTTCCCTTGCTCGAAAGCCAGTCGAATCCGACTCTAGGGTTGTGGTGCTCATCTCCGTTTCAAAGCCGAAGAGCCAGCGCTGTCCGAAGACGTTTCCATGGTCATGTGGCCGGCATGACTAAACACCAAGGCGTACGGAACGCTGTTACCTTCCCACCGAAGTGGTACCTATTTATCTACTTGCAATTTCTTGCTTTCGAACTGCTAGGTTGGCAGGAGCTGGAACTAGAGACGGGAGCTCACTCCATCATGCGGCACCCGGGTCTCGAACCGCTGAACTACTGACCTTCAACAGCCTGCAGTTCAGCGTCTTAACCACTTGAGCCACCGCAGCTCCTTCTCTAGCCTTAGTCGGCTTTAAAAAAAAAAAGCCTCTAGCCCTAGTCGGCTTAAAAAAAAAAAAGATTAGACAAATGCCTGGAAGAGAGATCCGAGTGTGAGTGTTAAGTGTTCTCAAGCCGCTTCTGGCCAGGCAACCCTATGAATTAATGACCTCCAAAATGTACTTTGCGTCTTGGATTGTCTTAGCTGAGAGTTTTTGAGGTGAGAGATGATCAGAAGCAGTTTACTGTTGCCTTCTTCTGCACAGTACTAACCAGGGGTAGCTGAAGTGGCACTGCCGTTGTCTACAAAAGATCCTCCACCAGACTCTAACCTGGGAGAACCGGGTTTGATTCCCCAAGCCTTCATATGCAGCTGCTGGTGTGACCTTGGGTCAGTCACAAGTTATTTCAGAGCTGTTCTGGAAGGAGCAGTTCTCTCAGAGCTCTCTCAGCCCCACCTACCTCACAGGGTGTCTGTTGTGGGGAGGGGAAGGGAAGGGGATTGTAAGCCGCTCTGAGACTCCTTTGGGTAGCGAAGGGTGGGGTATAAATCCAATCTCCTCCTCCTCCTCCAAGATTAGAGGAAGACTGTCATAGAGTCCACCCTCCAAAGCAGCCATTTTCTCCAGGGGAATAGATCTGTATTGCCTGGAGATCTGCTGTAACCCCAGGAGATCTCCAGCCACTGGCAGGAGGTTGGCAGCCCTAGAGGAAGCCCCGAAGTTCTCTCCCCAAAGGTGCTGGAGCTATTACCCTACCCTGAATCTGCCATTGATCGCCTCCTCTAAACTCACAGTGCGGTTGAGCTCCTCTCCCCTCCTCCTCCGCCCAGGGCTCGGCATTAATCTTGAATGAGCGGCACGATCTCTTGAGGACGTTCTCGGGGAAATCACAATTTTCCCTTCTGAATGGCAGGACGCAAAGACTCTCTCGCTCGGCAGACTGAAGGCCTCCATCCACACACACACACACACACCCTGCTCTCATTTAAACTTGCCCTTGGCTGTCACTACCAATGAGGGGGCGGCCTTTGTCAGGGGCCCTCTCCAGCATCAACCCCCCCCCCCCACCGGGCCGCTGCTCCCTCCTTGGAGCTTTAGTCAAAGAAGTAATAAGCCTAAATTACAGGAAGAAACATTGAGGTTAAATAGCAGAGCAATTTTGGGATCAGAGGGAGGCTAACGAGAACTAGAAAGGGTTTTAGGGGAGGCAGTTGGAAAAGTAAACATGCGGGTTACAAAAAAGGGCAGACCCAAAGGTTATCAAATCCACTGGGGTCAGACGGGTTGTTTTACCAAACCCTCGCTGGAACAGAAAAGGTGCCGCTCAAAACCACATTCAAATACCGGGGCAACCTACTGCCTGCAGAGTCACCCCTGAACATAGGCATAGACTGGGGGGGAGCTGGCACCCCCCTGAACTTTTCCATGGGGCACTGAGCCTCACCCAGGGAGTCCCCGACCCTTCCTGGCAGGAAGCATCCTCTAGCCTCCCAGGAGGAGGAGCCAACCTCTGACCGAGGGGCTCGAACTGCCAGCTTCCAGTCCCGGGGCAAGAACCAGCCTCACTTTCCCGGAGGCGACAGGAAAGGCCCTGATCCTCCCCCCATTGTGGGGGCCCTTCCCCCCAGCTCAGGGCTCGGATCCCCTCCCTCTGTGGCCTTGGGACCGCCCACCCCACCAGCTTAGCCCCTGCTTGCCTCACCCCCCCCCCCCCCGACGCCCCCCCCCCCCACCTTCGTGGGCCAGTGTTTCATGTGGATGAGGCCGGAGCCAAGACACAGCACTGGTTAGACCTTCTGGCTGCTGCGCAAGGAAGTGCCAATGTGGGGCGAGGACTGGCAGTCCACCCTGTAAGGAGGACCCGGCGGCTGCTCAGACGGGGCAGGAGGGTGGGGGAGCGACTGAAAGGGTGACTGGCTGGCCAAGGAGGGAGCCAGTGGGAGGGAGCCTGGCCCGCCACCCTCCATGGCTGTGGGGAGGGGGGGAGGCCCTTGGATTCTCCGGCACAGGCGGGCCACACCCTCTCCGCATGGGGGCTTTCTTGCCAGGGAAGGGATTCCCCGGAGGTGGAGGCTCCTCAGGCGAGAAGGGGAGCCTGGCTGGTGCCCCCTCTCGGCCCCTGCGCCCCCTGACCTGCCTGTGCTTCTCTGCAGGGCCGGCAAGAACACCGGCAGCTGCTGCAGGCATCATGAGAGGTAGCTCAGCCCCGCTCCTGCCGCCACCTGTTTGGGACCCCAGAGCCCGCTCTGCCCGCAGGTCTCATGGTGGGGCCATGGGGGGGGGGGGGGGCCCTCACGGTCACGCCCCAGACTTGCAGGGGGCGGCAGCTCTGGCCCAGCCACCCCCCGGGAAACTGGAAAGTCTACGCCCTTGCCCCTGAACAGCCATGAATCTATGCAGAGGGTACCATAAAGCACGATGATCAAAGGAAGTGAAAGCAGCCTGCAATGCAGAGGGGGATTTCTGTCCCAAGGTGGGCTTGGAATAAAAACGGAGGGAAAGGCCAACGAAGACTCACCTAGAGTCATGATACGCCAGATCTACCTTTCTTTTTGAAAACTCACCAGCAGCCATGTGGATTCTGCAGGGCTTTTTTTGATGACGGACAACAGCAGGGCAACAGCAGGGAGTGTGGTGGTGGGAAGTGCCGTCAAGTCACAGCTGACTTATGGCCACCCTGTAGGGTTCTCAAGGCGAGTGAGGTCCAGAGGTGGTCTGCCCTCGCCTGCCTCAGTGTCACAATGCTGGCGGTCCTTGTTGGTCGCCCATCTAAAAACCAGCCAAGGACGACCCTGCCTAGCTTCCGAGATCTGATGAGATCAGGCTAGGCTGGGCTATCCAGGTCAGGACCAGTGCTGACTTCCAAAACATTTCTCAGGGCTCTCTTGATCCTCATGCACTGGCCCACCCCTCAGCCCGGGAAAGTAATCTAATGGGGATCCATAAGAGCCTAGATCAGATCTGAGAAGGCGGGGGGGGGGGGAACTGGTGGAAACTGGAGCAATCATCTATATGGGTATTAACATCTTTTGTTTCCCCTCCTGCAGTGGCAGGAAATGGTAGTGGTGGTGGTGGGGATAAGGCATGATTACCATACATGTGTTCTTTATGCAGTGCTGCTGCAGTGCAAAACTGGAAGCCCTGGGCAGCTTTTCTAAGGGACTTTTTATTTATTGGAAACTTACAAAAGTATATTTGCAAAAGCTCACCCATTGCAAAGAGAACCTGATTGTTCAGTGTGAAGTTTTGGTTGTTCGTGTGTAGTTGAAGCTTATTTGTCAGGTGACTTTCCATTCATATGCAGAGCTTCTGCACAAACGGGTGTGTCTCAACTTGTTTACGGATGTTCACAGCAATTCAAATGCCAACTGTAACAGCTTTAAAGGGCTACTCTTTTTGCACTGTAGAAAGGAAAGAACTTCCCAGACCCCTACAAAAGATTGTCTTGTGAGGACTGAGTTATCTGGTGTGACTCTGACATCACTTTCGACCACATCTGTAACACTTCTCAAGCAGCTGGGCGATCCAATCACCGATCGCTTTGCATCATGTCTGTTTCATCCCTCGGGGCAAGGGAAAACACAGGCACACCGAATAGAGCCGCTGACAGAAGAACTAGTTCCAGATGTGTCAAGGAAGTGAGCCAAGGTGCATTTTGTAGCATAATAATGAATAAATGCAGTCCAAAATCTTTAGCCTTTGGAGATCTGTGCAAAAATTCCTACCCAACGTGGCTCCAAGTAAGTTAGTCAGATCCTGCTGTGAAGCAAATCTCTGGTTGCATACTGCAAATCCAAACATGTATTCAGCTCTGTTTCATTTCTTCAGCCATCAGATGAAGCACTAGATGTTCTGAATCAGTGCCTGCAGGCAATCATGGGCTGACTGAGAGATGGTACACCAGAGCTCACTCCAGACAAGACTGAGATTCTGCTGGTCAACAGTGGGACCAGTCAGAAGTTGAAGAGTCAGCCTGTTCTGTATGGGATTGTATTCCCTCTCAAAAAAAAGACCCAGGTTCACATCTTGTCAGGGCTACTAGATCGTTCTTATCCATGGAGGCTCCAATATCCTCTGTGGCACATATGGCCAGCCCCCAGGTCGCAGTGGGGATTCCCCCACTATGGGGGGGGGGCTCTGATCTTGGCTTGACAGCAGCACATGTAAAAGGGACCTAGGTGTTCTGGTTGATCACAAGCTAAACATGAGCTTGCAGGGTGATGTGACTGTGAAGAAAGCTAATGCAATCTTAGGATGCATTCACAGAAGCATTGTGTCCAGATCACAGGAGGTGGTAGTTCCACTCTGTTCTGCTATGGTCAGGCCTCACCTGGAGTACGGTGTCCAGTTTTGGGCACCACATTTTAGGAAGGATGTTGACAAGCTCGAGCATGTCCAGAACAGGGGAACCAGGATGGTGAGAGGGTTCGAATCCAAGTCTTATGAGGAAAGGCTGAAAGAGTTGGGTATGTTTAGCCTGGGAAAGAGGAGACTTAGAGGGGACATGACTGCAGTCTTCAAGTATCTGAAGGGCTGATGGAGCAGATCTATTCTTTCTTGCTCCGGATTGCAATACTAGATTTAATGGGTGGAAATTACAAGGGAGTCATTACCGGAAACTTCCTAACTAGAAGAGTGGTTGAGCAGTGGAACAGACTGCCTCGGGAGGTGGTGGGTGGATGTTTTCAAGCGGAGACTGGACACCCAACTTTCAGGTATGCTGTAGGGCTATCTTTCGGCTATGCTCCTGCAGAGTGCAGGGGGTTGGACTAGATGACCTGCATGGTCCCTTCCAACCAGGAGTCTTTTGGGGCTGGAGTGCTGCTCCAGCGGCCCAGGAGCCCGCGGAAATGGTGGTGGCGGCAAGCCCCGCCCCCAGCTCCCCGCGCCAAAATGCTGCGGCCGGGGGGGGG
>NW_015164672.1:456909-500974 GCF_001447785.1 Gekko japonicus
CTTTCCCTTCTCTGCCTTCCTTCCTCTCTTTTCCTCCTTTCCTTCTCTCTTTCTTTCATTCCCTCCTTCCCTTCTCTCCTTTTCCTTTCCCTCCTTCTTCCCTTCTCTCTCTCTCTCTCTCTTTCTTTCTTTCTTTCTTTCTTTCTTTCCCGCCTTCTTCTCTTCTCTTTTTTCCTCCTTTCCCTCTTTCTCTCCTTCTTCCCTTCTCTCTCTTTCTTTCCCTCCTCCTTTCCTTCTCTTTCCTTCTCTCTTTTTATCCCCTCTTTCTTTCCCTCTTCCCTTCCTTCTTTCCTTCTTTACTCTCTCTCTTTCCTTCCCTCTTTCCTCCTTCTGTGGCCCAATTCTAGTGAGAATGGGTTTAAAGTTCTCTCTTCGCTCCCCCACCCCGCAGGCCAGCTGGGGAAGGGAAGGGGAGGCATCTTCCGGTGATGTCAGGGGGCGTGGCATATGCTAATAGCCTAGTAGTTCATTAGCCTACCATATGCTAATGCTCTCCTGCAGCTCTTTTTCTACGAAAAGACCCCTGCTTCCAACTCTAACATTCTATAATTGTATGATCCACTGCCAGCCAGCTGGCCGGCAGGGTAAACCCCACCCCCGAACAGGGAAATGATGTCATTGTGTTGCTGACATCAGGGACACACACTAGTTTTTGGGCAAATTCTATGGTTTTGAAGGCAAAAAACCGATCAGAGTTTGGCCCAAAAACTAGAGCATCACCCCAACATCAGCAACACAATGATGTCACTTCTGGGTGATGTCATAGCTCCCTGCACACTTCACGCGCACAGCAGAGGATCCCAGGAAGGGCCCGGGAGCCTCCCACTGGATGAAAGGTAGGACCTGCCAACCCTCCCTTTGCCATCTACGGGTGGTGCGCTTGCTGAGGCCTTTCCTTGAAAGGAAGTGCTTGGCCATAGTTACCCATGCTCGGATCACATGCAAGTTAGACTACTGCAATGCACTGCAAAAGGGGCTGTCTTTGAAGGTGGTTTGGAAACTTCAGTAGGTTCAAAGCCCTTAATGGCCTGGGACCCTCTTACCTACAGGACCGCCTTTCCAGTTACTGCCCCCCGCACTTCCTACAGTCATCATCTAGGGGCCTCTGGCAGGTGCTGGGGCCCGGGACAGATTGGTTAGCTGGCACCAGGGAAAGGACGTTTTCAGTCGTGGCCCCTACCCGGTGGAATGCACTTTTGGATGACACCCATGCCCTGCCAGACCTGTTCAGTTTCCAAAAGGCATGCAAAGCTGAATTATTTAGGTTGGCCTTTGGAGGGTAAGCACGTGTTTGGGCTATTTTAATAGTGGCATGGTGATAGCCACGTATTTTGATATTTTGATGTTTTCATATTTTAATTTTTGATAGTTTAATATTTTAACATGAATATTTTATATTTGTTACTTGTTGTATGTTGCTTTCATCTTATTGGTTTTAATATTGCTAGTTGCCACAAGACCCTTCGGGTGAGTGGAGACTAAAAAAAAATCTCTTAAATAAATCTCATGAATAAAACAAAAATAGGTGCAAGACCTCTAACAGGCACAGGTTTGGGGGGATCTCACCAGTTTTAAAGGAAATACACTGGCTGCCAATGAGGCAGCTGAATCTAAAGTGCTGGTTATTAATTTTTTAAAAAAACCAAAGGTCTGGGACCAGCGTACTTCTAGACCCGCCCGTTCCCGTATGAACTGGCATGTCAGCTGAGGTCTGTCTGTTCTATTCAGGACATGTTTATTCGACCCTTCTCGAGGGCAGCATACATGGATTTTTCTCCTGTTTTAGCCTCTCAACAACCCTGTAAACAGACAGCGACTAGCCCAAAGTCCTGCAATGTGTTGCATGGTGGGATGGGGATCTGAACCCAGATCTTCTGTAACCCAGATGGCGTTCTCACCTCTACACTACACTGGTTTCTATCGCAGGAGATGAAACAAGGTGGGTGGGCCCCCAAGACACAGGGGCTACTTTCCGATGCCAGGCAATTCAGTGCCAATCGGACTCAAATTCTGTCGATGTGCTCGTGAGCGTCCCTTGCTCACCTACCAATCCCTTCCTCTAGCTTGGGTTGCCAACAGGCCAGGATAAAAATGCCTTGCTTCTCTAACAAAGGCTTAATATGTGGAAAGAGGCAGCGGGGGATTTTCATGGCATGGAGCTAAAGAACATCCCCTGGTCAAGAACATCCCATTAAGCGTCTATTAAAAAGGACAGTTTTCCTCCAGGCAGTTGGCAACCCTTCCTCTGGCGTGCAGAGCTTGATTAAACACTAAACCTCATTCTAATTCATCACGACATCTGAATGCCAGCGCATTGGCGACCCAGAGTTTGTTTATTCCACACGGGCCAGGATTCTAAAAGGGGATTAAACCAAGGTTTAGCATCCTGATTTCTGTGGAGTAAACAAACACTGATTCACCTGGCAGCCTGCACTCAGACTTCATCGTGAACTGGAACGAGATCACACCGGGAAGGGCGCATTCAAGGCCTGCACGCTAGGAGAGATTTGGGGATGGAGTCTGGGTGTGGTGTGTGGCTCCTCCATAAAGTGTACTCACTGTGGAGGTGAGCAATTGCTCTGCCCTAAGGCCAGAGAGACGAGCGGGCAGGATGCCTTCAAAACCTTCTTTAATGTGCAGAACAGCAAGGCAGGGAACAACACAAACAAGGGCTGGAGTCCCAACTACCAGCAACCCAGTTGTAACTATTATATTCCAGAAGACACACCCATTCATGTGAAGAGAGGAAGTTCCACTTAGGACCTAAGCCCGTCTCTGAAAGAGACAGGTTCCATATAGAGGCAGTTTGGTGTAGTGTTTAAGTGCGCGGACTCTAATCTGGGAGAACCAGGTTTGATTCCCCACTCCTCCACTTGCACCTGCTGGATGACCTTGGGCAAGCCATAGTTCTCTCAGAGCTGTTCTTGAAAAAGAGCAGTTTCTGTCAAGAGCTCTCTCAGCCCCACCTACCTCATAGGATGTCTGTTATGGGGAGGGGAAGGGAAAGGAGTTTGTAAGCCGCTCTGAGACTCTGAATGAAGGGCGGGGTATAAATCTTCTTCTTCTTCTACTACTACTTCTTCTTCTACTACTACTACTACTACGACGACACTGGGGAGGACAGGGACCTCAATGGGGTACAATGCCATAGAGTCCACCCTCCAAAGTATACATTTTCTCCAGGGGAACTGATAGGGTTGCCAGATCCATCGGAAATGCCAGTGGGGGGTGGGGGGTGTTCTGGGAGAGGAAAGTGACACAAAATCAGCCTCAAACGATAGAGTTTTGCCCAAAAACCAGAGCGTCACCCCCCCGACGTCACCAACATGCCCACGTTACTTCTGGGTGATGTAGGCATGTTGAGTTTATTTTCTGTGATGTTGCTGTTAGGGGAGGAATTTCCTCCCGTTGGGCAGCTGGGCAGCAGTGGGCAGGAGCCAACAAAACCAGGCAATCCCCCACCCCCAACTGGGGAATGGCAACTCTAGGCACTGACAGGGTTGCCAGCTCTGGGTTGGGAAATACCTGGGAAATACCTGGAGATTTTGGGGGCGGAGTGTGGGGACAGTAGGGTTTGGGGAGGAGAGAGGAGGGACCCAAACAGGGTACAATGCCATTGAGTCCACTTTTCAAAGCAGTCATTTTCTCCAGGGGAACTGACCTTGGTCGTCTGGAGATCAGTTGTAATAGCAAGAGATCTCCAGGCACCACCTGGAGGTTGGCTACCCTGGAAACTGGTCTCTGTAGTCTGGAGGTGAGCTGTAATTCCTGGGGGATCCCCAGGTCCCACCTGGAGGCTGGCACCCCTATCCCACACTCCTCTGCATGTCACGCTTTTGACATTGGAGTAAAAGCGTGTCTTTTTACCCACTTTTTTTTGTTTGTTAACTAATCGTTGTGAGTCTCTTTGGCCTCCCTGTATTATTCTATGATCTCTGCTTGCCCATGACAGCTTTTACTGTCCTCTGTTGCAAGGAATCCCTAACCTTGCTGAGACTAGACTGAAGTCCCTTTTTGGAAGACTGGGGAGTGGGCGCCACCCCAAAATGGCTGCCGTTGAGCCCAAGGACAATCACACAATGGCTCCCACAGGGGCTGGCTGGCTGGGCCCAATCACAAAATGTTGGCAGGTTCCAGACCAGCTTCCTCCGATGATGGAGGCAGCTGTTTGAGAATGAGGGCTCCCTGCAGACACAAAGATGATCCCTCCTGGGCTCTTCTGAGGCACCTTCTGCTCCGACGAAATGGAGGAAAGCCAGGACTGGCCCTTTGATTTACGGAAGAGATACTTTGGGGGAAGAAGGAAGTGGGTGCCAAGAAACACATCTGCGGGCGTCATGGGGATCACTGCTCTATTGTTTTAATATTTTAACATCTTTTATTGCACTATAATTTTGGGGGAGGGGGGTTAGTTTTACAGGCAGTTCGGGATCTGATGCCGATTGGAATTCTACCACGTGTAGATATTATTGATCTTTAAAAATATATAGATACTTATTTTATTTTTATGATCTTTTTATTTGACGAGTCACCTTGGCTGAGATTTGTGCAGGGTAGAACCATTTGCAACAAATAAACACAGAAAAGGGGCTGGCAGAGGCTGAAACCCTGGCATTTGGGGACCGGATAGAGCAGATGGGATTTATTGGCACCGTGAAGAGGTCCCCCAAAGACGCATAAGGTGGCACTCTCCCCCATCTCTCTTATTGTAGGTTCCCACCCACCCCCCACTCCCCACCATAACAGAGAAAGCTTCTCCTGCTCCTTCGTCAGAAAAGCAGATGGATTTGTGTGGAGTTAATTTTAGGAAGGATAGTAAATTATTCAGCAGAATAATAATTCACGCCAGGAAACAGGATTCAAGGCATGGAAGGCTAAGATTTCCTGGGGCTCTGGGTGACGTGAGATGGCTTAATTGGATATCTTACTAGAAGAGTTCTTGTTCTAGGAAATTCTGGAGATCTGAGCCAAAACGAGCAGGCCTGGCAGCTGCTTCTCTAGTGAGAGAAGTCCCTTTCCTGCCCTACGGGCCAAAGCAGACTTGATGCCTGGAGTTCTATGAACGGAGATCCCAGCATTATTGGGGCCCCTCCCTAAACAATTTGTAAAGAAAAAAACTGGGACCTCCATTCACAAAATCCCAGGCATCACGTCTGGTTTGGTCCGACAGCCTGAGAGAAATTGTGTTTTTTTCAGAGGGTTGAAGGTTGTTGGTAGAGGGCCAGTTACATTGTGGTGTGCCCTCTTTTCCCAGTTTAGTAAACAGGTTATGAAATGGCTCCCAGCCGAGTGCTGGCAACCAGCAGGAGGCTCATGTGGGCAGAGACATTTGAAATGCCATTGATCTGACAGAATGATGGCACTCCAGTTATGAACCCGGATATGATGTCATTGTGTCGGGGCGAAGCTCTAGGATTCCACTGAAACTCTGTTGTTTCAGTGGAATCCTAGAGCGTCGCCCTGATGCAATGTCATCACTCCCAGACTCATGCCAAAAGTGATGTCATACTGTCTGAGCACCGGTGAATTCCCCAGCAGCCCCAAACCACTGCCTTCCCAAACAGCAGTGGGGATCAGGAGCTGTGAAGAAATGTACCTGCAAAATCTGGCCAATGATGACTCTCTTAAACAAGTATTGAATCATTTTCATACTACATTCAACACCTGTTATTTTCTAGGGCTGCCAGCCAACCAAGGCAAAACAATAGCCTAACCTCCCCCACTTCTGTACAGGGCACTTTGGGGCATTAGGTTCCCCTGTCAGACCTGCAAAAAACTATTGGAGTCTACCTTGTTGCTAGGGGTGCGGCCCTCTAGGCAGGCCATGGGGATCCCCTTGAATTATAGTTCTTGTCTAAACTACAGAGGTCAATTCCCCCGGAGAAAATGGATGCTTTGGAGGGTGGACTCTGAAGCACTGTACCCCACTTAGGTCTAGGGTTGCCAGCCCCTGTGTCCCAATGGGGATTCCCCCACTTTTGGGGGTTGTGATCTGCCACCAGCCAGTTGGCCGGTGGAGCAAATCCCACCCCCAAACAGGGACATCATCAGGCAACATCCCCGATGCAATGGCATCCCCTCAAAGTGATGTTATCATGCTGGTGATGTCTCACACACCATCTGCTTTTGGGGGCAAACGCTATAGTTTTGAAGCAAACGAAACAGAGTTTCTGCTCAAAAACCAGAGTGTTGCATGTGATGTCGCCAACATGGTGAAGTCCCTTACCAGTGATGTCATCACATTGGGACGTCACCCGATGATATCCTGCCCACCCCTGGAATGCCCCCCCAAATCCCCCTGGCCACAATGGCAAGGGGACCTGGCAGCCCCACTGAGGTCCCTGTCCTCCACAGGATCCACCCCTAAATCTCCAGGAGTTCCCAACCTGGAGCTGGCAACCCTCCCCTCCCCATCCCCTGCTGGTGGTCAGGGAGGTACCTGGCAACCCTACTTGTTGCACCTCCACAGGGCTCGCTCTGGCTCCACCCCTGACCTAAAGTCCCGCCTCTCCCAGTTCATGAGTGGCATCACAATCCCCCCCCCCTCCCGTTTACATACTTGGCAACTGTTTACCCTCAGGCTTGGATGTCCCCACTTGCCATTACGGTCCCCACCCCATGTACTCTGTGTTCCCTACCCTCTTAAGAAACCAATTAATCTGAATTACATGCAATTACAGCAAACGTAATTAAGGAGTGTTTCTATTTGCATGTGAGTCAATCGCACCCATACGGGCAGGATGTAAACGTAATTACATGGTGCACATTTCATGCCTCTGCTGCTAGCACAGCTGCGCTCTAAACTGACTTGTAGGCGATTCCTTGCAAAGTTTATCTCACCTTTTGTATTTCAGAAAGTTGTGGAGCTCTGGAGGAATGCCTTGAATTGTTCTCACACCTCAGTTCTTGGCACGCTTGTCCTGAGCCTCTGACAGACGGTGATCTCTAAATCATTTGAGAAAGGCTCCACCACCCTTCGTTGCACATACAGGTTTCGTCTGACCCACTGTCACTTCTGTTCAAACAGGTTAATAGGGTTTTTTGAAACTGTAGGGGGGGGGGGGGAAGACTCGCAAAAGCCATTTAACTAAGATATATATGCATCCATGCCTTATACCTACCATGGCTCATTTAGCTCATGATTGTCTACTCCAGGGCAGCTTTGGAATTCTGACACGGTGTGGTGGGCACAGTCACAAAATGGCTACCGCAAAATGGCTGGAGCAGGAGGTGGAGCCGGCAACAAAATGGCTGCTGCAGATTACCTTCAGACACAAGGTGAAGACCCTAGTGCCTTAATGGCAGCTGCCACCAAAGTGACGTTTAAAAAAAATTGGCACAGCCAATAGAGTTGCCAGCCTCCAGGTGGGGCCTGGAGATCTCCCGCTTTTGCAACTGATCTCCAACTGACAGAGATCATCTCCCCTGGAGAAAATGGCTGCTTTGGAGGATGGACTCTATGGCATTGGACCATGCTGAGGCCCCTCCCCAAACCCCGCCCTCTCCAGCCTCCACTCCCCAAAGTCTCCAACCCAGACAAAGTTTTCCAACCCAGACCTGGCAACCCTAACAGCCAATCAAATCTTCAATAGTGAATCAGAAGCCATGCTGGGTAAAAGCCTCACCCACTTTGTAAAAACACTCAGCAGCCACCAAGTAGGCAACGCCCCCCAGTCTACTCAGATTGGCAGCAGGTCTCTGGGGTCTTGGCCAGAGAGGGGTCTTCCAGTGCTTAGTTCTTGTGGCCCTTTCTTACAAGCCCAGGGAAATGCTGATTGCTTAGGGGTCAGGAAGTAATTGGCCAGGGATCCTGGAGGGGGGGTTGCCCTCTTCTGGGCATAGAGTAGGGGGATAACTGGGGATGGGGGGGAGGTATTTGTGAATTTCCTGCATTGTGCAGGGGGTTGGACTAGATGACCCTGGAGGTCCTTTCCAACTCTATGATTCTACGATTCCTAGCACCTACTGTCTTGAGTCCATTAACTGGAGATGCCAGGGATTGCACCAGGGATCTTCAACATGCAAAACAGCTGCTCTGCCACAGAGCCACACCTCCCCCTCCTTAAAGACCTTCCTCAAGACTTCCTTCTATAGTCCAGGCTTTCCTGAGCCTCCCACACTTTGTCTCCTCTACAGCATCTCCTGTACTTAGGTGTCACCCCTAAATAGACTGCAGTGCTCCAAGGCAGGGGTTTCCAGCATTGATAGGGTTAAGCGTATCAAATGCCCATTGGTATTTTCACTCCAGCCCACTCCTCCTCACCAACTCAGCACAAGAATGTTCAGCGCTGAAACCCCTTCCTCCTTCTGGGTTGGATCCAGCCATCTATTTTCCTTCAATCCTGTCCAGTTCTTTTTACTATAGCCCTCATCCCCCATGGCTTTTGTCCGTGCAGGTCCCATGTTCCCAGGGGTCATTTCGTAGAAAAAGAGGTGCAGGAGCTCATTAGCATAACTCATTAGCATAACTTATTTGCATATGCCACACCCCCTGACATCACCGGAAGTGTGTCAGAAGGCAACACCCACCGCTCAGGCTCCACTGGACTGTTTTGGATTGCTAGGTATGGGGGTGGGGGTGGAGGAACGTACAGATCTGTCCTTGCAGAGGAGGGAGAGCTTGTACCTGAATAAAACTTGGTCTTAAAGGTGCCACTGGACTGTTTTGGACCGGGGGGGCTGGGGGGGCTTTGCAATTTACCTGACTGCTTCTTGCTCTGTCTGAGGGCTGCTGGGAGCAGGGGGTGGGGCTTGTTGCATGTGCCCGCCCCCTGGGCTCTTTACTGCCGGAGCTCCGCTCCTGTGCACTCCTGCAGGAAATGACCCCTGCATGCTCCCCTCCAACATAAGTCTTTTTGGATGGTCAAAGGGGAATTCTCCTTCATTTTTTTACCGGCAGAAAACTTAAGAGGGATCTAACCCTCTGTCTCAGGAAGGACCCATCCTTTCACATCAGCTCCGATGCCGCAGCAAACGGCTCCCATTATTAACCTGGGTAATTCCTCTCTTCGCCCTAAATTATTGACCGCAGCCATTACATTAGTACACAGGAGGGGAGAAAGTAACATGCTGGGGTGGGTGACAGATGAGTTGCGCAGGCACATTTTTGATGGAGGGGGAACAGCATAGGAGATGAGCCATTCAGATCGCAAAGCAAGGCAGACTCTCTGGGATGATGGATGCTGAGGTATGGGATTTACCAGTTATTTCACTGCCATCATCAGAGTGTCACTACGGATCCAGCTGAACCCCCACCCCTCAGGATGAACCTAAAAGCGGGAGCAAACTTCAGCCCAGGGAGTCTTGGATTCTAGACCCACCTCTGCCCCCATGCATAACTGCCCAAACTAGCCTGTGGGAACTGACTACTTCTTCTCAACATACTGAAAATTTGATGAACCTTTTTTATCCCCATCCCAGAACAGTGAAATGTTTGTGCCTTTCCGAGGGAGTAAATGCAGTTTTAAACCATCTTTGCTGTACTTAAAATGCTATAATAATAATTTTCGTAAGGCATTGTGTGTAGAATAGCCAGGAGAGCCTAAGATTGTCTGGCAGACACAAGTTCTAGCTCTTTTAGCATTATGCACCACTAGGTGGTGAGCCAGACTTGTTTTTAAGGCAAGAGGTGTTTCAGAGGTGGCTTGCCATTGCCTGCCTTCTGTGTCATGACCCCGGTATTCCTTGGAGGTGCCCTTCCAAATACTAGCCAAAGTCGACCCTGCTTGGCTTCCCAGATCTGATGGGATTGGACAGGCCTGGGCTATCCAGGTCAGGGATTTAAAATGCTATAACTGTTAAATGTCGAAGTGCTGCTGAGAGAAGCAGAAAACAATATCTTATCGGGTTGACTTGATATTAATGTGTACAAATGTTGGCTGGGAGGAACCCAAAAAACCAAGCAAGTCTGTGTATGCACAGGGCTTCCATATGCAGCCATTCTTGTTGTTATGTTCTTAGAGTTCACCTTTTTGTGTGTGTGTCATATCTTTGTCATTGGAGCCAATGCAGCGTAGCAGTTACAGCTGGACTAGGACACTGGAGATTTGAGTTCAAATCACCACTTTGCCATAAAATTCATCGAGCAACCTTGGGCCACTCACTTTCTCTGAGCCTATCTAATTGGACAGAGCCATTGTGAGGATGAAATGGAGGAGGATACTGTGGCTCCTTGAAGGCATGGCAGGATTAAAAAAACCTCACAGGTTTCTACCGGGCAGCTGGGAAGGAGGAAAGGTCTGTAATTGCTGCTGGAAGAAGCCAAAGGCTGCATCCACAAGGGGGATAATTTCCCAAGTTTCTTCTATTGCCCCTGGGTATACACAGGCTCCTGTCAATTACCAGGTAATTGACGTAACACTAACTTGTAATTGACGTCTTGCCATAGGTTTAACATTACTATACCCTGAGCTGGATGGCCCAGTCTAGTCCCATCTTGTCAGATCTCAGAAGCTGGGTTAACTGTGGTTAGTACTGGGATGGGAGACGGCCAAGGAATACCAGGGTTGTGACACGGAGGCAGGCAGGCAATAGCAGCCACCTCTGTTGGTCTCTGGTCTCTTTCCTCGGAAACCCTCTGGGGTTGCCAGAAGTTGGCTGTGACTTGACTTTCCACCAGTGTTCCCTCCAAGCTGAGTGAGTGTGAGCTAGCTCACAGTTTTTCAGCCTCCGGCTCACACATTTTTTTTCTTAGCTCAGGAAGGATGGCTCCAGAGCAAACTAATGTATGCAGCAGCCAAATCGCTCACTCACAACTTTAATGCCAGTAGCTCACCATGGCCCTGTTCATGCCAGTAGCTCACCATGGCCAGTAGCTCACCATGGCCCTGTTTTGGTCCGGGAGCGAGACAGAACGGGGGCAGATCAAACGGGAACGATCCCATAGCAACATCTGGGAATCATTGCCTGCCCGTCTCCGATCTGTCTCTCCCAGCCGAAAACCCGTACCAAAAAGAACCACCTAACCTGGGTGGTTCTTCCGATTGAAGGGCCTCAAGCCGGCCGTGGAATCGGCCGGCGCGTCCTTGTGCCAGCACATCCCGGCCCCCAGCCGAACTGCGCATGCTCGAGCATGCGCAGTTCGGCTGGGGGCCGGGATGTGCTGGCACAAGGACGCGCCGGCCGATTCCACGGAAGTAGGATTTTTGCTCACAAGACTCCACAGCTTAGAGGGAGCATTGCTTTCCACCACCCACATCTTTTTTCTTTTTGCTGTCAAGTTTTCAAAGCAAGGCAAAGGTGGTTTGCCACTGTCTGCCTTTGCTCAGCAGCCCTGGACTTCCTCGGTAGTCTCCCATCTAAGTACAAACCCAGGTTGACCGACCCTGCTTAGCTTCCGAGAAACGGCAAGAGCAGGCTAGCCTGGGCTACATTTCAAATGCTTTTGCAATGTTGAAAGTGTTACTTGCCACCTTGGGGGCCCCATATGGGTGGGAAGATGGCACAGGAGCAGTTTAAATAAATAAATGGAACAAAATATTTCATGGGACAAATTTGCATTGCTATTTTACAAAATCCTTCTTTCTGTGACACTCACAGTACAATCCTAAGAACACTTTCCTGAGAATAAGCTTCACTGAATAGGCCTGAGTAGGGTTCTGAGAAGACCTGTTTAGCACTGCTCTTTTCTTCTTCTTCTTCTTCTTCTTCTTCTTCTTCTTCTTCTTCTTCTTCTTCTTCTTCTTCTTCTTCTTCTTCTTCTTCTTCTTCTTCTTCTTCTTCTTCTTCTTGATTTTCCAGGCTGTATGGCCGTGGTCTTGGCATTGTGGTACCTGATGTTTCGCCAGCAGCTGTTATACCTCTGAGGATGCCGCCAGTCACAGGAGCTGGTGAAACGTCAGGTACCACAATGCCAAGACCATGGCCATACCGGTACAGCCCAGAAAATCTACAACTAATGAACTCCAGCTGTGAAAGCCTTTGACAACATATTACTACTACTACTACCACCACCACCACCACCACCACCACTACCACTACTACTACTTTGCTAAGGATTCCTCTGAAATCTACCCAGCCTCTTTTTCTCCATCCCTGAGAGAAGCCTGTTTCCAGACGTGTTCCTTCTAACTTTCTCTTTACCATTTTGACCTCACATAAGGAAAATCCACAAAATTACTTCCTCCTGTGCTTCTCTTTGGGATTTTCTTTTGAGGGGACACTCTCCACAGCAACAGAACACAAGAACCCAAGCCAAAGACTGACAGTGAAGATCAGCAGTACTCTCTGGAATCATCTTGGGAACATAGATGCAGAAGGACACTGCAAGGTCAACTTCGTGCACACAGTAACTGAAAACAGCAGCACATGTGTTCACGCGCATCACCACCCACAAGCAGATGAATGTGGTCGTTTCAGTGTGGCTGTCAAAGCATAAATCTGCAAATTGCCAGCTTCCCTCCCACCCATCATCCCAAATAGATATCCCAGATGAGAGAGGAAATGTCTTCATCCAGGAACGTCCTGGAATCTGAGGTTTGGCTGGGTGGGAGGGAATGTTCCCCAGAGCGCAAGCATGATGCACATGGTGATTCCTATGAGGCAAGCAGAGGGCTAGGTATGCGTCACTTCATTATTTGATGTGGGCTGTTCACTAAGATGACCACCACCTGCCACAGCCCAGCGCAGCTTCTGCATGCTGAAGTTAGCACGCCATCCTGGGGGGGAAACGTATTTGCGCATTTGGATTTCGTTTGCGGGATCAGAGCATAAGGCGACAACTGTACCAGCATCCCTCTGTCTTGCCTTAAGTTATATTTTCTTATCTTCACAGTGCTTTTCATATCATTCTGACACAGTGGATTTTTCCTCCTTTCGGTTAAATACATGCAGGGTCAATACTTTGCCCTGAAACTGGCAATATCTTGGGTTGTATATGTGATCCCTCCCCTTGCCAAAGGGTCTCAGAGAGATTATCCCCAGTGTGGTGCAGTGATTAAGGGCAGCAAACTCTAACCTGGACAACCGGGTTTGATTCTCTACTCCTCCACAGGAAGCCTGCTGGGTGACCTTGGGCCAGTCACAGTTCTCTCAAAGCTGTTCTCTCAGGAACAGGTCTCTCAGAAATCTCTCAGTCCCACCTACCACACAAGGTGCCTGTTGTGGACTGATGAGCCAAGAGTCCAGTAGCACCAAGACTAACAAAATTCGTGGCAGGTTATGAGCTTTTATGAATCACTGCTCACTTCTTCATAAGCAGTCACTCACGAAAGTCTTTAGCCTTTAAGGTGCTACTGGACTCTTGTTCTTTTCTACTGCTACAGACAGCTAAGCTAAGTGTCAGCAAGCTGCCATTCTGTTTTCTGTGACCTCTGTGTACATATCCTTACCCTGTTGCACCCGGCTTGTTTTTACTATCCTGCTTCTGTGCTGGAATGCATAAGATAACTACTGGTGGATGTGTGTGGGAGAAGATGCTGTAATGCTTGCCTATTGCTATCTCATGAGAACTGCACCTGTGTTTTGTCTGATGTTCTGCCTGGTTCCCATGGACTGGGCGCGCAACCGTTTCCTTAGCCCGCCAGCGGGAATATTATTCATTGGATATGTAGCTGTTTGAATTTCCTTTATTATGCTCGCCCTAACTGTGTATCCCCAGTTCTAACAAAGAACGTGTTTGAGTATGTCTTCAACGCTTTGAAATAAATTTTGCTTTTCTTGAAAACGTGGATTTATTCTCGATGCTTGGGGATCCAACATATTGTTAGAACTGGGGATACACAGTTAGGGCGAGCATAATAAAGGAAATTCAAACAGCTACATATCCAATGATGAAAACGTGGATTTATTCTCGATGCTTGGGGATCCAACATATTGTTAGAACTCTCTTTCTCCTATCGTTCCGAATCTGGCAAGATCATGAGCGGAACTGAGGGAAACCTACTTAACACGGAGGGGGACTCAGGATCGGTCCCACATACCTCCGCTCCTTTGGTGTTCACGACTGCAGCCTCGGTGGAGGGTGCCGTGGGGGGAACGATTCCCCGCCTGCCTGCACATCTGTCTTGGCCGCCTCCGACCCCTTCGCACTGGGGTCCGCGGAAGACTCAACAGCAGGATGACTGGACTATGTACAACACTCAGGGCACCCGAGAGGTGTACTCCCGTCGGGGGAGCGGATTACGTGAGAGTCTGTTTGACAAGGGATTGTTCCCGGAGCCGGGGACTACCTCGGAGAAGGGGAGTTCCAAGCAAGACCTCGAGGAGTGGATGTTCGAGCCATCGGGGCCGCGAGGCCACGCAGAGGATGAGGAGGGCACCGGAGCCTTCCAAACGGAAGAGGACTATGACCCACCCCCGGACTATCGACCTCGGGACCCCATCCCGGAGGAAACCACCGGGGAACGACTGGCAGAACTGGAATACTCGGTGAGGGACTTGTTGAGGACATTCCAGGATGTAATGGAAGCTCTGCCGGGAATGATGGACGTTAGAATGGCTAATTTCCTTGACGCACACGCCGCGCAGCAACAAGTTGTCCCTGCACCGGGAGTTCCCGCACCGCAGGTGCCTGCTCAGCCGCCGACGGGACCTCCGCTGCAAGTACCGGGAGTTCCCGCGCCGCAGGTGCCTGTCCAGCCGCCGGCGGGACCGCCTCAGCAAGGGCCTGTGCAACAGCCGATGCCGGGGGGTCCGCCGGTGCCGGGTCTGCCGCCACCGATGAGGCCAATGCCAGCGGGGCCACCGGTTGGTCCGGGTCTCCCTCTCAGGGGAGTTCCGGGTCAGCTGGGACCGTTGGTACGGCCTCCATGGCCCAGACCCAAAGATCTACTGGAGGCTACCTTTGACGGCAACCCAGATGAACTCGCTTTCTTCACGGTGAGAGTGCATAAATTCGTAGAAGAGAGCCGACACCTGTTCCGAAATGAAGCTGGTCTTATTGATGTCATCTCGGCAAGACTAAAAGGAGACGCCGCCACATGGTATGTTGGACTGCACAATGACCGCGGTCCGGAACTTTTGAATTTGCGAGCATTCATGTGGGCGCTGCGGGCGAGGTTTGAAGATGTCAACGCGAGCCAAAGAGCTAAAGCGTTTCTCCGCACCTACCGCCAGAATAAGAAGTCGGTTCGCGAGTACACACTGGAATTCCACAAGCAGGCAGCAAAGCTCCGAGACTACCCTGATCATATATTGGCTGAGATGTATCGATTGGGACTCAACGCAGACATCCGAGAAACGGTTCTGAAGACTGTCAATCCTGTCTCCCTGATGGCCTGGACCCAGGAAGCTGAAAATGCAGAGGATCGGCTCACCACCATCAAACTCGACTTGGCTGCTACGACCAACAGACCCGCCGCTGCCAGTGCCTCCAGACCCAAGACTCAACGCCTGTCGGAATCGGCACGAGAACTACGTATGAAGATGGGGCTCTGTCTCAAGTGCGGGGAGAAGGGGCATTTCGCTGTGGATTGTGGCAGCCGTCAGGTAAAAGACAAGCCGCCTACTCCAAGCCCGAAGACACCGCTGACGGGGAAGAAGGGGATGGCTAAACCGCGTTTCTCCAAAGCTCTGCAGGCGGCCCAAGGCCTGGAGGGAATCGAACCGTCTGCTGCCGAGTCAGAAGAGGAGGTGGTGGCTGAAACGGCGGAAAACGACAACGGCCTGTTGTGAGAGGCGCAAAACGACACGGCCATTCTAGCTCTGCGCCCAAGGTGGTGAGAGAAACCCCTTCCCTGTTTTTCGTGACTGTCTCGTTAATGAATCCGCTCCTGGGGACCCACGTTAGGGTGAGAGCGTTGATTGATTCTGGGTGTGGGAGGGATCTCATCAGCCCTAGAGTGTTATTGGCACTGGAAGCGGGGATAGTCCCCTTGAAGTCTCCCATCATTTTTACCCAAATGGATGGGGCACCCATGGAACCTTGTACACACGAGACTATGGCTTTGCGGTTGGGGGCTGGCGATCATTGGGAATCCAGATCCTTCATTGTTACCCCTAAATCGCAGTTTGACTTAGTACTGGGGAGTCCCTGGTTGTTTACCCATGACCCTTACATCTTGTGGGAAGAAGGGGTTGTCAAATTTGTGTCGGCTAAATGTGTAGATCACTGCTGGTTGGACTCGTGGGGGGACCAGCCGACCGCACAGTTCCCCTGCGGCGCTTTGCAGCCGGAAGAGTTAGCTTCTTTGCCTCGAGAGTATAGAGACTTGGCGAAAGTGTTTGGCGAAGATGAAGCTAACGAATTGCCCCCCCATCGCTCTACTGACTGTGCTATTGAACTTTTGCCTGACTGTAAATTACCTAAAGGTAAAATCTATGCGATGGGGCCGGCTGAGAAAGTTGAACTGCGGAACTTTATTGATAAAAACTTAGCCCGAGGTTTCATTCGCCCGGCTTCCTCCCCTTTCGCCGCGCCTGTACTTTTCCGAAAGAAGAAAGACGGGGGGCTTAGATTGTGCACTGATTATAGGGGTCTGAACGCTGTTTCTTTGTCCAATGCCTACCCCCTCCCGCTAATCAAGGACTTGGTAGCTGAGGCCACCAAGGGCAAAATCTTCTCGAAACTTGACCTCCGAGATGCATATTTCCGTGTGCGCATTCGGGAGGGGGATGAAAGTAAGACTGCATTTAATACCCCTTTGGGGCAGTTTGAGTACCTCGTTATGCCCTTCGGGCTTCAAGGGGCTCCGGGGGTCTTCATGAACCTAATCAATGAGGTCCTACATGAGTTCTTGTTCAAAGGAGTGGTCCTTTACCTTGATGACGTGTTGCTGTACTCTCAGGACCTCCCGTCGCATATTAAATTGGTGCGCCAGGTCCTTAAGCGACTTTATGAACACCACCTGTTTGCAAAGCTGTCAAAATGTGAATTCCACAAGACATGCATTGACTTTTTGGGTTATCGCATCTCTGGGGGGAAGGTGGAAATGGACCCTGCTAAAATACAGGCTGTACTTGACTGGGAACCCCCCAGGACCCGCAAACAATTGCAAATGTTCCTCGGATTCGCCAATTTTTATAGAAATTTCATCCAGAATTTCGCTCAAATTGCCCTTCCTCTGACTGATTTGCTAAAGACCAAGGGGAAGGGGTTTGATGCTACGAAACCAGGCGCCCCGCTTAAATGGTCCCCTGCTTGCGCAGAGGCTTTTGAGAAACTTAAACTGATGTTCACCTCTGAGCCAGTGCTGGCGCGCCCTGATGAAACTAAAAAATTCATTGTCCAAACTGATGCCTCGGATGTGGCAATGGGGGCCGCTATTTTGCAAGAAGGGGAAGATGGTCGTTTACACCCCCTCGCATTTGTGTCTAAAAAGTTTTCTGACGCTGAACGAAACTGGGGGATTTGGGAGAAGGAGGCATCAGCGATCCGGCTGGCTCTCTCCACTTGGAGGCAGTGGTTGGAGGGGGCGCAACTGCCATTTGAAGTCTGGACTGACCATAAAAATCTGGAAATGCTGAAATCCCCCCGTTCTCTCAACGCTAAACAACTTCGTTGGGCGGACTTCTTTGCTAAGTTTCGATTCACTCTTCGTCATTTCCCTGGGACGGCTAATTCCCTGGCTGACGCGCTCTCACGCCTCCCACAACATGACAGTCAGCGTGAAATCATCATGGACTCTGTTTTTTCCCCCTCCCACCTGGGGGGGGCTGTGGTCACCCGTGCGCAAGCGCGCTCGATTCCGCGCTCTGATGAAACTTCGCCTTCCCTTTTCCCTGTGGGGGGGGGGGGCTGGGTCCAGAAATATATGTCTGCTTTTACTGCTGATGATGATGCCTCCCTGAAAGCGTTGCCAGATTGTGTCCGTAGCCCTGAAGGTCTGATTTATTCTGGAGACAAACTGTATGTGCCTATTTCAATGAGGAGGGAGGTGATGGAGTCTGCTCACGGTTCGAAACTGGCAGGGCATTGGAGTTTTGTTAAATCTCTGCAACTCATCCGCAGACAGTTCTGGTGGCCACAGATGCGCAAAGACCTCTTGACTTTTGTTCGGTCCTGCCAAACCTGTGCCTTGACTAAACCCAGAGTGGGCAAGCCTCCTGGTCTTCTGCAGCCACTCCCTACCCCATCGAGACCGTGGGAAGTGGTGTCCATGGACTTTATTACTGACCTCCCTTCGAGCAAAGGGAACACTGTTATTTGGGTGGTTGTTGATTTATTTTCTAAGCAAGCTCATTTTGTGCCTTTTCCTTCCTTGCCTACAGCTCAGAGGTTGGCGAAATCGTTTATGTCTCACGTGGTGAAAATTCATCAATTACCTGCTAAATTAATTTCTGACAGGGGGACCCAATTTGTTTCTAAGTTTTGGAGGGAACTTCTTTCCATTTTAGGGGTGGAACAAGGGCTCAGCAGCGCGTATCATCCTGAGACTGACGGACAAACAGAACGAGTTAATCAGACCCTGGAGCAATATCTTCGTTGTTTTACTAATTATCAACAAAATGATTGGTGTGAATTGTTGCCTCTTGCTGAATATTGTTATAACAATACTGTCCATAGCTCCACGGGCATGTCTCCTTATAAAGCTGTTTCTGGTTACGACAGCCCCCCCTCCCTTTCCTGGAGGGGATGGGCCAACGTCCTGTGGGGGATGCTGATACATGGTGTATGTCCTTGCAAAATGCATGGCCTCTGCTATGCCAAACGCTTGACGCAGCCAAGGCTGCTTACAAGACCCAGGCAGACAAGGGTAGGGTGGTGGGGTTTGATCTGAAACCTGGGGATCTTGTGTATGTCTCGACCAAGAACATTAAGATGCTGCGACCTAGCAGGAAATTGGGGTGGAAGTTCATTGGTCCATTCAAAGTGCGTAAAGTCATAAATAATGTGGCGGTTGATGTTGTTTTGCCTAAGAATTTACGTGCTCTGCATTCTGTTTTTCACATGAGCCTGTTGAAGAAGGATCCTGGCCCGTCTCCCTGGAGACCAGCAGTTACTCCTCCTCCACCTGTCATTTTGGAAGGGGATGAACATTTTGAGATCGCTGATATCCTTGATTGTAAATTGAAACGTGGTAAACTCTGGTACCTTATCGAATGGGTTGATTTCGGTCCCCAGCACCGCGAATGGGTGGAAGAAGGGGATATTCGGGCCCCTTACCTGATCCGTAGTTTCCACAAGAGGTTCCCGGACAAACCGGGAGGTCTCCCGCCCAGCCCGGGAGATCTCCCGCCCGACCCGGGAGGTGTGTTTTAAGTGTATTTTAAGGGGGGCAGTATGTCAGCAAGCTGCCATTCTGTTTTCTGTGACCTCTGTGTACATATCCTTACCCTGTTGCACCCGGCTTGTTTCTACTATCCTGCTTCTGTGCTGGAATGCCTAAGATAACTACTGGTGGATGTGTGGGGGAGAAGATGTTGTAATGCTTGCCTATTGCTATCTCATGAGAACTGCACCTGTGTTTTGTCTGATGTTCTGCCTGGTTCCCATGGACTGGGCGCGCAACCGTTTCATTAGCCCGCCAGCGGGAATATTATTCATTGGATATGTATCTGTTTGAATTTCCTTTATTATGCTCGCCCTAACTGTGTATCCCCAGTTCTAACAAAGAACGTGTTTGAGTATGTCTTCAACGCTTTGAAATAAATTTTGCTTTTCTTGAAAACGTGGATTTATTCTCGATGCTTGGGGATCCAACACTAAGCTAAGGTGTGTTTTGTTTTGATTTTTTTTGGTAGTTCTTAAGTTCCTTCCCCAGGAAAGTCCTGTGTTCACTCCATTCCTTGCCCAGTTTGGGGTTGGAATGGGGGGGGGGGGTTACTTTGCTCCATCCATTAAGTCATTACTTAATGACTGCTTTTGTTCTGTTTCTATTTCCTGAACTTGCTGTTTAAAAGTTTTAGGTTGGCCTCCCTTGCAAGACTGGTATATGACTTCAAGGCAAGACAAAGCCTTCAGGATGCACATGCTTCTTTCTTAGAATGTTTCAAAAACTTACTTTCACACTGAGCCTGGAAAGGCCTGCAAGACTTGCCAAGGAATGTTCAAACTATCACACAATTGCACTCATATCACACACTAGCAAGGTCATGCTCAAGATCCTACAAACCAGGCTTCAGCAGTACGTGGATAGAGAACTGCCAGAAGTACAAGCTGGGTTTTGAAGAGGTAGAGGAACTACAGATCAAATTGCCAACATTCGCTGGATTATGGAGAAAGCAAGAGAGAACCAGAAAACATCTACTTCTGCTTCATTGACTATGCTAAAGCCTTTGACTGTGTGGATCATAACAAACTATGGCAGGTCCTTAAAGAGATGGGAGTACCAGACCACCTCACATGTCTCTTGAGAAGTGACAATTAGAACCG
Source organism: Gekko japonicus (assembly GCF_001447785.1). Classification (NCBI taxonomy): domain Eukaryota; kingdom Metazoa; phylum Chordata; class Lepidosauria; order Squamata; family Gekkonidae; genus Gekko; species Gekko japonicus. Next base: position 477,161 of record NW_015164672.1, read on the forward strand.
GATATGGAACAACTGATTGGTTCAGCATAGGAAAAGGAGTACGACAAGGATGTATATTGTCACCTTGCTTATTTAATATATATGCAGAGTACATCATGCGAAATGCTGGCCTGGATGAATCACAAGCGGGAATTAAGATTGCTGGGGAAAAGATCAACAACCTCAGATATGCAGATGATACCACTCTAATGGCTGAAAGTGAAAAGGATCTAAAGAGCCTCTTGCTCAGAGTAAAAGAGGAAAGCGCAAAAGTGGGCTTGAAGCTCAACATCAAAAAAACTAAGATCATGGCATCCGGCCCCATCACTCCTTGGCAAATAGAAGGGGAAGTCGTGGAAGTAGTGACAGACTTCACGTTCCTGGGATCCCAGATCACCGTAGACTGTGACAGCAGCCATGAAATTAAAAGACGCCTGCTCCTTGGGAGAACAGCAATGGCGAACCTAAACAGCATGATAAAAAGTAGAGACATCACCCTGCCAACAACAGTCCGCATGGTCAAAGCAATGGTATTTCCAGTAGTCATGTATGGCTGCGAGAGTTGGACTATAAGGAAGGCCGAGCGCCGAAGAATAGATTCTTTTGAACTATGGTGCTGGAGAAGACTCTTGAGAGTCCCTTGGACTGCAAGAAGATCAAATCAGTCAATCCTAAAAGAAATCAACCCTGACTGTTCCCTGGAAGGCCAGATAATGAAACTGAAGCTCAAATACTTTGGCCACCAAATGAGAAGGGAGCACTCACTGGAGAAGACCCTGATGCTGGGAAAGATTGAAGGTCAAAGAAGACGGGGACGGCAAAGGATGAGATGGTTAGACAGTGTCATTGATGCAACGAACATGAAATTGAGCAAACTTCAGAGGACGGCGGAAGACAGGAAGTCCTGGCGGGATCTGGTCCATGGGGTCGCGAAGAGTTGGACTCGACTGTGCGACTGAACAACAACAACAGACAGACTAACACGGCTACCCAACTTGTTCTGGGGAGAGGAAGGAAAGGTGATTGTACTCTGAGACCCCTGAGGGTAAAAAAAAGTGGGGTATAAAAACCACCTTTTTTTTTTTCTTCTCCCACACAGGGCTCAAAAGACCAGATAAAGATCCCATCTGTATATAACATGTAAACCACAGCCTCAGTTTGTCTCAGGGTCATCCAGGGGATGGGGGGGATTTAACCCTTCCATCTCCACTTGGCTTTACTGTCTGAAACCAGCTTCGCAGCTCAGCAATTAGCACTTTAAGGAAAAAACGATAAAACGTTTTTTGGTTTGGTTCATTTAGTATACTAATAGCAGAGCAGGGCAGCCTATTTCAAACAGCTAGACCAAGCGGAGACTGAAGGGTTAAGCCCCCTCACATTTCCCTGTTCAGCCCTGAGGCAAATTAAGGCTGCCCAAGCCTGCAATTTGTGTGTTATGGACCTACCAGATGTAAGATCTTCATCTCCTCTGTTTTGAGCCCTGAGGGATTGTAAAATAACAAGGGTTGGGCAAGGCTCAGAAACCTACTCATGGTGTGTGATTTGTGAGCCCAGCGGACCCCTTTCAAATCTCCTCTAAGTTGAGAACTCACTAGATAGCCTTCAGAAAACTACTTTCCCCTTTGTGTTGGCCCTCTGCCATACAGGGCCGCTGTAAGAGTACCCACAGCAATGCATGCTCTGTGTTTTGTTGACTTAAAACCCACTGTATAATGTTACAGATAGACGTGAATGCAATTGGCTTTCTTAAAAATATATGTGCTTGGATAGTACGGGCAGACAATGGCTCATATTTGGGACACTGGTATAGGGTTGCCAGCTCTGGGCTGGGAAGTACCTGGAGATTTTGGAGGTGGGCCTGGGGAGGGTGGGGTTTGAGGAGGGGAGGGACCTTGGGACAGTTTAATGCAATAGACTCCACCTTCCAGTGGAGTTTGGTGTAGTGGTTAGGAATGCAGACTCTCATCTGGGAGAGCCGGGTTTGATTCCCCACTTCTCCACATACAACTGCTGGTGTGATCTTCGGTCGGTTACAGGTTCTTTCAGAGCTGTTCTCTCAGGAGCAGTTCTCGAAAGAGCTCTCTCAGCCCCACCTACCTCACAGGCTGTCTGTTGTGGGAAGGGGAAGGGAAAGGAGATTGTAAGACGCTCTGAGACTCCTTTGGGGAGTGATGGGTGGGGTATCAATCCAATCTCTTCTTCTTCCAAAGCAGCCATTTTCTCCAGGGGAATTGACCTTGGTCGTCTGGAGATTAACTATAATAGGAGATCTCCAGGTGCCACTTGGAGGTTGGCAAGACAGCACGTTACCCAAACAAGGGCAAAGGAAAGCGGAGAGAAGTTAGTCCCTGTTTAATTAGGCACTCACTTCAGCACTAAGAAATCCAGATGTGGGGAAAGGATATACAGGAGGAGGTGTGGACTGTGCCCAGCAATGGAGGCAAATTCAGATGCTCATGGTGATGTTTCGGATGTGAGTGGAGAGAGCAGGTCCACACACTGGTGTTTTAGGAACTGATTCATCTGGAAGTTGGTCTCAGTAAGCAGCTGTGCTTGCTTCTCTCTATTGATTTCCCCCTCTCCGGTGTCGGCTTTCAGCTGAAACCGCCCCCCTGCCCCCCCCGCCAGCGGCTGCTGCCATGTTGGGCTTGTAAGCATTTTCTGCTAGCGTGCTGGTTGTCCAGAATAAATCAAAACTGCAGTGCCGGTGGGGTGCAAGATGCAACTGAGTGATTCATCCCTGATCAAGGATCCTGCAAGGTTCGGGGTTGGGGCACGGAGAAACTTTGTCGGAGCCCTAAAGCCAACCTTCTCCCCCACCGTATCCAAATCCTAGAGCACAGCGGCAGGAGCTTCCTGCGTTCTTCCTGCCCTGCCAAATGCCAATACAGCAACTCTTCCAAGGTCAGATTATCTGCCTGGTATTCGATACCCAGCTTCTCCGCTGCCATTCTCCGCGAGGTTAAGTAGCAGCCATTGATTTTGCATAGGAAGGTTATTTTTAGTTATTTTTAACCAATGCTGTGTCGAGCAGAATGAATCACGCAGGTCTTTCCTGCTCTTGTTGCCAGGTCACCGTGCTTTTGAGGGGTCTGGAATGGGACTGGCTGCCTTGGCCAGGCACCCCTGCTATCACAGTACGAGGTCAGCTGTCTGGTAGCAAACGCTGTTCATATTTAACATTTTAAAAATCATCCGGCACACCCAATAAACAAAGCAGCTCCATGCAATCCTTCCAGAGACGTAGCTGTGTTCCTCTCTTGCAGCAAAAAGAAATCAGGGTCTTGCGGCGCCTGGAGGGCTAGCATAGCTTTTGTGGGGAGGGAAGGGGGCATAGTGCAGCCCAATCTTGGCAGACCTCGGAAGCTAAGCAGGGTTGGCATTTCGAAGGGAGACCACCAAGGAAGACTCTGCAGAGGAAGGCAATGGCAAACTGCCTCTGCTTCTCACTTGTCTTGAAAGCCCTTGTTAGGGTCACCATGAGTCAGCTGTGAATTGATGGCACTGTGCACTGATGGCACACACAAGGTGGTGTGGTATAGCCCGAATTTGTCGGATCTCAGATGGTGCTTGGATGGGAGACCACCAAGGAAGGCTCTGCAGAGGCAGGCAATGGCAAACCACCTCACTTGCCTTGAAAGCCCCTTGCTGGGTTCTCCATAAATCATTTGAGACTGGACAGCACATACATACATAAACCTTTGTGCTCTGTGAAAGTTTGATGCTAGAATAAAAACGTCCTTGTTTTGAAGGTGCCCCAAGACCCCATTTATCACTATGGTCCAATTGATTGCCTCACCCACCTGGCTACCAACTTCACATTTGCCAGTCTGGGAATTATAAGGATAGTTTTGTGTTGTCAAGAACTGGTAGTGTTGAAGGTGGACGGGTCTCAGCGACTGAGGTGATAGAAGGGCGTAGCCGCATTAGAAGGGGCAGTCAGGGGTTGTGTTTCCCTCCACACTGTGAACCCCGATTGCAAAGTGCTGCTCCAGATGGGGGGAGAAGGGCCATGTTGAAGGGACGCAGAAAGACTACGGAGGGTCTCCAAAGCTTAAACCTCAGCATCCTCTGGAAAGAATCTCTTCAAACTGCTTCTGTGGGACAGACTTAGGCTAGGATCTCCCTTCCCCCCATCTTGCTCTCCTAAAACAGGGTCAGAGCTGCTCAAGAGTAGATACGGCATTAAAACAGCCCTAGAGCAAACTGACGGGCCTTGGTGGCTCCAGGGGTCATTTCGTAAAAAAAGATGTGCAGGAGCTCATTAGCATAACTCATTAGCACAACTTATTTGCATATGCCACACCCCATGACATCACCGGAAGTGTGTCAGAAGGCAACACCCACCGCTCAGGCTCCACTGGACTGTTTTGGATTGCTAGCTATTGGAGGGGAGGGGGGGAACGTGCAGATCTGTCCTCGCAGAGGAGGGAGAGCTTGTGCCTGAATAAAACTTGGCCTTAAAGGTGCCACTGGACTGTTTTGGACTGGGGGGCTGGGGGGGGGGCTCTGCAGCTTAGGCTGCTTCTTGCTCTGACTGAGGGCTGCTGGGAGCAGGGGGTGTGGCTTGTTGCATGTGCCCGCCCCCTGGGCTCTTTACTGCCGGAGCTCTGCTCCTGTGCGCTCCTGCAGGAAAAAACCCCTGGCGTGGCTCAGAGGTTAAGACGCTGAGCTGCAGGCTGGAAGGTCTGTAGGTTGGCAGTTCGAGACCCGAGTACCGCATGACGGAGTGAGCTCCCGTCTCTGGTCCCAGCTCCTGCCAACCTAGCAGTTTGAAAGCAAGAAATTGCAAGTAGAAAAATAGGTACCGCATAGGTGGGAAGGTAACAGCGTTCCATGCGCCTCCGTGTTTAGTCATGCCGGCCACATGACCACGGAAATGTCTTTGGACGGCGCTGGCTCTTCGGCTTGGAAACGGGAGATGAGCACCGCAACCCTAGAGTCGGATTCGACTAGCTTTTGAGCAAGGGAAACCTAGAGCAAACCGAGCTGAGTGGCTCATGTGGTATTTGTGGCAGTCAGATCCAAGCCATGGCGACAGTGCCAACAAGTGTAGGCTTACCCAAGCCTACAGCTGTTGGCCTGATGGTTGTGGGCCAGGTGTGAGTGCTGCCAGGACCCCAGGGGCTGCACAAGCCTAGGGTGCCCAGCTCTGAGTTGAAAAATACCTAGAGAAGTTGGGGTCATGGCCTGGGGGAAAGGTGGGGTTTGGGGGGTGGAGGGACCTCAGCAGGATACTGCAGCGTCCACCCTCCAAAGTAGCTATTTTCTCCAAGGGAACATCTTGGTCATCTGGAGATCATTTGCAATAGCAGGAGGTTTCTAGGTGTTACTGGAGGTTGGCAAGCCTGTGCCCAGTTCACTTCCATCCTGGCTACCCGCAGTCCTCCCAGACAGCAGCCCTCAAGATCGTTTCCCAAAGGGGGTGAAAGGAAGAGGGCCAAGCGAAGACTGGAATCCAGGCCTGCCCGGTCCAAGTCCAGCAGTGCTCTGTGCATTACTTGAGCTTGTCGGTTCTGTTAGCTAGGGAGGAAGCAGGCCGTACATTCGAGTAAAACAAAAACAAGGAAACACCCGTTCCCATTGCAAACGTGTCTTTTGCTGACAACTCCGCTTGCTTTTGCCAAGCAACGAGGTTCTGCACATTCTACAAAAGGGGCGGGGAGAAGAAATGAAGCCGGTGGGTTACTTACTGTCCAGGCATGGCTCACAGATGGTTTGGTTCACCCCACAGGGCTGGATGACGCCTTCCCCGAGATTACAGGTTCTGCAGCATTCCCCACTGGCGGTAAAGCGCCCAGTGAGGCACTCCTCCTTGGTGGCTCCCACGGGGTCCTGGGCCAGGAAATAAGCAGAATGAAAGGGGTTACTCGCCTTCTAAAGGCATGTGCTTGGTGCCGCTGGCCGGCAAGCAGGCAGCAGCGCTCTTTCACTTCCTTCAGACCCATCCTGTTTAAGGATGGTTTTGGTGCAAGTTCTCAGCCACCCTTCCCGACTAAGACGAAGCCTGGGTAAGTGGAACAAATGCACATTCTTATCTTGTTTATTGCCACCCCCCCCATCTCTTTATTTAATCACATCATTTATACCCCGTTTTTTTGTCCCAATGGGGACCGTCCTAAAGTGGCTTATATCCTTCTCCTCTTCTCCATTCTATCCTCACAACAACCCTATGAGGTAGGTTAGGCCACTGGTGTGTGACTGGCCCAAGGTTGTCCAACAATCTTCCGTGGCAGAGGTGGGATTCGAAGCTGGATCTTCCAGGTCACAGTTTGACAGTCTAACCACCAGGGCTATTTTTGGGCAGGAACGCACAGGAACGAAGTTCCGGCTGGCTCCCGAGTTGGCCACGCCCAGCAGGAACTCATTAGCATAATAGACCACACCCAACAGCAGAAACGCATTAGGATTGGCTACGGGTGTGTGGCCTAACATGCAAAGGAGTTCCTGCTACAAAAAAGCCCTGGGTTTGGACAACAAACAAGGGAAACAGAATAACAAGCAAAAGGTGGGTGTGGCTGGATAACTACACTTCTGGTAATATGGGGGTGCGGCCTAATGTGCTAATGAGCTGTGCTGTCAGGGGTGTGGCCCAATATGCTAATGAGTTCCTGCTGTTGGGTGTGGCCTATTATGCTAATGAGTTCCTGCTGGGCTTTTTCTACAAAAAGAGCCCTGCAGTAACCACTATACCACATGGGTTCTCTCTTGTTCCAAATTTCTCTTAATCCTTTTTTAATTTCAGTTTTATTTTGAATTATTTCTCTTTGTTTCTTCTCTCTGTGTCAAATTTTTGGCAGTAAGTTCCTTGGGATAGGGACCCCCCCACACCCGCCTTGTAGTCTGGAGGCTGCCATGAGCATTGGTGACACCATATAAATAAATAAATACAGAAATAAATATGCTCACAGTCCTGTTAGGTATCCTCCACAGTGACACATGGAATCAGGGCCCAGTTGAAGTGATTTTTTTTATAAACATCATGGATTGTACGTCAACCATTGCTAAGAGCCAGTATGGGATAGTGTTGAACAAGGACTTGAGAGATCCAGGTTCAAATCCCCACTCACTACGAAGCTCAGTGGGTGACCCCCCCTCTCAGCCTAGCCTATCTCACAGGAGGGTTGCCAATCTCCAGACAACAGAACTCCGTTCCACCGGGGGAAAATGGGTGCTTGGGAGGGTGTCCTCTATGGCATTGTACCCTGCGGAGGCCCCTCCCCACGCTCCATCCCCCAAATCTCCATGAATTTCCAGACCTGGAGCTGGGAACCCTACTTGCAGGGCTGTTGTGAAGATAAACTGGAGGAAGGGAGAGAACTGTGTACGCGGTCCTAGGCTCCCTGGAGGAAGAGTAGGATAAAAATGTGCGAAAGAGAGGATTGGAATGCCACCATTCTAGAGATGAGCTCACGGCGGTGAACAATAAAAGAGCAAAGCGCAATTAAGAATTCGGGGGGGGGGGAATAATGGAAAGAGTAAACAATTGAGCTACCCCACCAGTATAAGACTATCCTAAGCAGTTCGACAATTGCCATCTGATAAAAGCAATGTCAAGGCAGCACAAAATGATTCTAAGGGCAGCGTTGGGCAGGTTAAAGGCCGTAATTCAGAAAAATCACCAAAGTAATTTCTGGTCAAACAGAAATGTTTTTACCTTGTAGCTAAATGTCAGAAAAGCCTCAGGTAGGAGGCAGAGTTGCCAACTCTGGGTTGGGATACAACTGGAGATTTTTTTGGGGGGGTGGAGCCTGGGGAGAGAGGGGTCTGGGTAGGGGCAGGACCTCAGTGGGGTCTAATGCCAGTGAGTCCACCTTCCAAAACAGGGATTTTCTCCAGGGGAAATGCCAGGAGATCTCCAGGCTCCACCTGGAAGCTGGCAACCCTAGTGGGAGGGCAATCGATGCTTTCATAAAGCAACACCGAGGCGAGCTCTCTGAGCCCAAAGACCTTCCAATCTCAAATGCGAGCTAGAAGAATGAGTGGAGAGAGAAGAGGAGAAAGACAGAAGGGAAGGTAGATTCCGGTGGGGTAGCCGGGTTGGTCCGAAGCAACAGAACAACGTTTGAGTCCAGTGGCACCTGGAAGACCAGCAAAGTTTAATTCTGGGTATAAGCTTTTGTGTGCATGCATGCTTCTTCCCTAAGTAGTCAGTTCAGGCTTAGTTTCAGTGGGGGAGGATTAAGGGGTTAGGCCAGTGGTGGTGAACCTATGGCACGGGTGCCAGAGGTGGCACTCAGAGTAAGTAAATGAAAGCATTTGGGATTGCTTTCCTTACTTTGTTTGCATCATCTTAAGTTAATGTATGAGTTGTTTTTTCTAAAGTAAAACCTCAGTATTCAAGTTAAATGGCCGTGTTGGCACTTTGCGATAAATAAGTGGGTTTTGGGTCGCAGTTTGGGCACTCAGTCTCTAAAAGGTTCGCCATCACTGGGTTAGGCCAAGTGCTTTACAGAAAAAGTGAGCACTGAGGAGGGGTTAGAAAGAAGTGACAAAAGACTGGTTTTCTGGGAGGAAGGGAGGGAGGGAGCTCCAGGCAGAAGGGGCAGCAAGGGAGAAAGAGCACAGACGTTTAAGGAAGCAGAAATTTTCAACAAGAAAAATGAATGGATTTTTAAACCAATCAATACTAAATCATCTCACGCAGTACTTATCTCATGCAATCTCTCCGCCAGGCAGATCGTTACAACTCCTCTTTTAGACACGAGGAACCATCTGTCTGGCCCAAGGCTACTCAGAGAGTGCATGGCAGAGCATAGATCCGAATGCCCAACTATCTAACCTCTTATCCATCAAGCCAGGCTGGCCTTCCTGTCTCTTTCCCGTCAGCTAAGTACAAGGGGGGGGGGAGAGGTTGGAGGCGTGAAGGCAACCTCCCGATTGCCCCCTGCAACTGCTAAGGAAGCAAAAAAAAAAAAAAGGCACCGGGGCTCAGCTGTGTCTCTTTGCCCATGATGTGCCGTTAAACCCAAAGACGCATTTCTTAAATGAGCAATGCACATCCATGTCACTTCTGCAGGCTTCCGGGCTTTTCTCAGGGCTGTCTTGAGAAAGGAATGGACATGGAAGGGATGCGCTTCAAAGTGCTCTAATGTAGATCGATGTGAGTCGGAGGGGCGAGGCCAACAGGCCATTGCTGCCAAAAACAGTCGCCTGCAGGGGTCATTTCGTAGAAAAAGAGCTAGGGGGACTCATTAGCATAACTCATTAGCATATGCCACACCCCCTGACATCACCGGAAGTGTGTACACCCCACAGCTGGCGGCAACCTCCAGCGGGCACCAGCAGGGAGCTCCAGGCCCCGCCCTCCCGCACCTCACCCGGGGGGATGGCGTCCTCCCGCGTCCCCCCCCCAACTGACCCCTGGTCGCCTGTCATGACTGATCTCCCTCCCCACTATCATGGGAAACTGTGGACACTCACAGTGGCTAAGGTTGCCAGCTCCAGGTCGGGAAATACCTCGAGATTTGGGGGTGGAGCCTGGGGAGGGCAGGGTTTGGGGAGGGGAGGGGCTTCAACAGAGTATAGTGCCACAGAGTCCAATTTCCAAAGTGGCCGTTTTCTCCACGTGGACTGATCTCTGTCACCCGGGGATCAGTTGTAATCCCAGGAGATCTCCACCCGCCACCTGGAGGTTGGCAACCCTAACAGTGGCTGATTCCACACAAGGATCCCCCCCCCACAGGCAGTGGGAAGCCCCCTGAAGAAAGTGGGGGCATGGCACATCCCCCCCTCCCCAACCTTGAACCAGAGATAATAAAAATCTCATTGTTTCTATCTCAAATGGGAAACTCCACTCCACGTGTAGCTGCTATAGGGAGTGGGAGGGGCTAAGCTCTGCTTTCAAAATGGCTGCTTCTGGGAAGAAACCCCTTTTGAATTTCAGTGAGGGGGGTGGAAATTTTAGGGATGCCAGCCTCCAGGTGGGACCTGGGGATCCCCCGGAATTACAGGTCATCTCCAGGTTAAGAGATCAGTCCCCCTGGAGAAAATGGATGCTTTGGAGGGTGGACTCTATGGCATTATACCCTATTGAGGTCTCTCTCTTTCCCGGGCTCCATTCCCAAATCTCCATGAGCTTCCCAACCAGGAACTAGCAACGCTCCCCTCATCCCCTGCCGGTAGCCAGGGGGAAACCTGGCAGCCCTAGGTGGAATCCACTTCTTTCCAGACTTGTTTTCAACACTACCTGAACATATCAGCATATCTGAAGATCCAGAAATGGGTAGGGGGAGTTGGGGGCACAGCACTTTGATGTTAAATAGTCTCATACATAACATGGTACAGACAGTGGAGCCCAGAATGGCTGCTAGGCCACCCACGTGCAAAAATCTTGAATGTAACAACTTAACCTACCTCAGCAACTGTCATGATTTGACAGGCACACTGACAGATTCATGCAAATCAGGTTTCCCAGAGTTCTAATGAACAGCCCAATTTTTCTGAATTAAAATGGGAGGCACGCTTGGCTCGTCCTCTCAGAAACGCTTAGTTTTGAAAGCCTGAAGGGCAATAACTCCCCCATGATGATCACCAGTGTTTCCAAGTACACTCTTGCTTCTTCCCCAGAACAAAGAACTAATCCTGCTTTTCCCCACCACATCGGAGTAGGAGGTGCTTCAGAAGACCAAGAGGAGACAACGTTTTTGAGTTAGCAAGGGACACCCGTTTGGAAATAGCTGCCTCTAACACTGGAAAATGCATGGCTTGGAACCACTTGACTGTGGTTACCATATTCTGAAAAGCAGAAAAGGGGACATATTTTCCGACTGACAACTTCAGAGAAGTGATCCCTATGACAAATCTCATTTTAAATACCCCTCCTATTTAAGTTGTGATAATTGCTGCTAACTAGGAATATTCCTAACCTCCCAACCCAAAAAGATGACATTTTCATCAGTTTTTTTAAAAAGAGCCCAAAGGAAGACAGGCACATTAAAAAAGGATAATGTGTCCTCTAAAAAGAAGACATCTGGTAACCCTAATTTAACATTTTGTGGAACCTTCCAAAGTTTTGTGACTGGATTTAGCCCCCATGTCAGCCATTTTGTTGTGGCATCCACTACCTGTTCTCGGAATTCCAGAAGTGCCCACAAATTCAGTTGGTGTGACCCCTGCCATACTAATATGTCCAGACTAGGGCTGCCATCCTCCAGGTGGGACCTGGAGATCTCCCAGAATTACAAATTATCTCCAGATGACAAAGGACAGTTCCCCTGGAGAAAATGGCTACTTTGGAGGGTGGACTCTATGGAATCACACATTCGTACTGAGGTCCTGTCCCTCTCAAAACCCTAACCCTCCCCTACACTCCATCCCCAAATCTCCAGGAATTTCCCAACCCAATGTTGGCAACCCTAGTCCAGACATATATAATTTGAGCAGTAGAACTCATTGGCATGTCCTGTATTCCAACCATGCAGCCCCCAAACACTTAAGGGCACTTCAGTCTTCAGGAAAGGAGGCAATGGTTTCAAACTTCAGCCAGTTTTCCTCTTTCACTGCTGATGACCACTTTTCTCCTTATGCTGTTCCTGAGGGTTCACTGACACCCCCCCCCCCCCAAGAATGGAAGGGGCCTCAATGGACTGCAACAGGAAAGAGAGGTGGGAAAGTCCATCTTCTCAAAGCCCACAGGTGGTTGCATACACACCACTGAGTTTTGGTTGGACTGAGGGCAGTGGAGACAGCCCAAAGCCCACTGATTGGCTAGCCATCAAGTCAATCATGAAACTACCCTCCCCCCCCAATTGCCAGAGCAGTTTTTCATTTTTTTTAAAAAATACAGAACAATTTAGTGATCAGATAATTATGCAATTTGCTGGGGGGGGAGTAAAAAGATAAGCAGGCATTCTAAAGCAGCAGGGAAAGGGTGCAAAATAAGTAGGATTGCCAAGTCCAATTTAGGAAATATCTGAGGACTTTGGGGGTGGAGCCAGGAGACTTTGGGGGCAGAGCTAGGAGCAAGGATGTGACATCAGTTTTATGATGTCACTAGGCGATTGAACTCCGAAAGGAGTTCTGGCCATCACATTAAATACTTTCCCTCCATTGGAAATATTGGAGGATAGGGGTACCTTCTTTTGGGGCTCATAGAATTCGACCCCCTGGTCCAAACTTTTTGAAACTTGGGGTTTTTTTTTCAGGAGAAGCACCACCAGCTATGCTGAAATTTTGGTCTCTCTGCCTCAAAAAACAGGACCCTCCCGTGCCCCAGATACCCACGGATCGATCACTATACCCTATGGAGTCTGGTCTCCATAAGGTATAATGGAGCAGCCACCACACCCCCACTCCACTCTCTGACAGCCCTGAAACAGGGGGAGGGGCTCCAAACCAGGGGATCTCCTGCCCTCAACTGGGGATTGGCAACCCTAAGAATAAGCAATTAGCATTCGATTCAGAGATTACACCTGCATCTTTTGAGAAGGCAGGGGAGGGAACAGTGCTTATACCTCAACAGAAAAACTGTGTCACTTGTATTTTTCACAGGTACATCTATACGCAGCCACACACATCCTCAAAGCATCCCAGCTCTGGGTTTCTGAATGGCACTGATCTTGAGTATGCCTCCTGTTTTGAAGCAGACAATATCAGAGCAGTAACTCATTACAGACACAGTGGGCCACCTCCTCTGAAGGCAGGTAACTCCGCTCTCTCTCTCTCCTTCTCTCAGCAGTGATTGAATGATCCAATCAAACCAAGGCAGAGGTGTGGCAGATTAGCCACCCACAGCAGGGGCTAATCGGAAGAAAGCAAAGCCGGAACAGTGAATCATGACAGAGATGCAGCGGCCAACCTCCTTTGTGAGCAAGTATTTTGAGTTTACAAGAGCTTTTAATTATTCCAGTAATTTATTTTCTGCAGTTATGTCTCTCGTCACTAGCGTGCACATAGTTTGGGGAAATTACTGTGATCAATCTTAATTCCAGCCACAGCTGGAACGCATGACTTTGATATGAATTCATATGGGGAAGAATTAGCTAGTCATTACTCACATAGTGAAACTGACAGTCAATTGATTTCTCAAATGACAGAACCCTCCCCCTGCCATGTAGGGTTACCAACCTCCAGATGGCACCTGGAGGTCTCCCAGTATTAAAACAGATTTCCAGGTGAATAAGATCAGTTCCCCTGGAGAAAATAGCTGCTTCGGGAGGTGGCCTCTGTGGCATTATACCCTGCCGAGGTGGGGAAGGCGGGGATACTTCAATGGGGTATAATGCCATAAAGGGCACCCTCCAAAGGAGCCATTTTCTCCAGGGGAACTGATCTCTGTAGTCTGGAGATCAGTTGTAATTCTGGGAAATCTCCAGCCCCTCGCTGGAGCTGGGCAAGCCCAGGGCCTACCAATCACACATAACGGGAGTATATGCTGGCCATGATCCTCCTGATGACGCATGAACAAGGGGAATCACACACATGTTTTTATCGTAGTCAACGGAGATAGTCAGCAGCAATGGCATCACTTCTGGGGGAAACCCAGAAAGGACTGACATCACTTCTGGTTCCCCTCCCCCGGAAGTGATGTCACAGACTGTCCACCCTCCAAAGCAGCTATTTTCTCCAGGGGAACTAATCTCTGTGGTCTAGAGATCAGTTGTAATTCCCAACCTGGATCTGGCAACCCTATCCACCATCCCCTGCCCTGGCAACCCTAGTGCAAAAGGTTGGGAAATACCTGGAAATTTGGGAATGGAACCTGGGGGGGACAGGGACCTCCGTGGGGTACAGCGCCATGGAGTCCACCCTCCAAAGCATCCATTGTCTCCAGGGGACTGGATAAATAGGCTGGAGAGGTCCCACCTGGCACCCATATTCTGAACAGTCTTAGAAGCTCTGCACCTTTAGCCGAGCTCCATGGTTCCCAGGGCCGTTTCCTGGCACTGAAGAAAACAGATGCCAGAGCTGCCCTGTGGGCTGAAATGTAGTCCCGGCACCGTACCAGGCCCTGTAAACTTGTAAGGTCATCTCAAGCAGGAAGGCATGAAATGAGCAGAACACACCACCCCCCAATCTCTGACCCCCCCTCCCAGTCTGCATTTTCAATGATGCGGAAAATGTAACTTCCACACCACATCCAAGTTTCAAAACCAGGCTCGAATGCTACCCCAGCTTCAGCTTTGGGGTTCTCCGGAGGGTTCCATGTGTTCCGCCGTCCCCGCAGATTAGTGCTCTCCTGGGAGGGCACATGGTCTGCATTAGGCCCATCCGAATGTGCTTGCCATTAACACAACTCCTGTTGACAAAGCCGCAGGTATTAACCCCATAAAGCATTTTGACAGGCGGAACAAAAGGGGGAGAGAGAGAGAGAGAGAGAGAGAATGACACTTTTGCTGAGCCTTTAATTGCTTTTTAAGTTGGGTTCTTCTTTGGGTTGTTTTTATAACTCTTTTTTTTTTAAGGAAGCAATGAGGTGGGACATAAAACTAAGAATTCCACACTTCAGGGTTTTTTGGAAAAAACCCCCCAACAAATGTAGGTCTTTGGACAGTTGTCTCAACCATATTGACCCGGGATTGGTTCTTTCTTTTGTTGATGGAGATTTTATAGAGATGTTTCAAAGCAAGCAGGTTTCCCTCTGCGCCTCCTGCTCAGCTGAATCTCACTGTGGGCACATACAGGAGAAGGAGGAGGCGAAACACTGAAATGGTAGAATGGAGTGCACCATTGGAGATGGTCTTAAGTTGCCAACTCCAGGTTGGGACATTCCTGGAGACCTGGGGATAGAGCCTGGAAACGGGAGAGGAGGGGGTTCAGCATTTATGTATGCCATATTCTCCATCCTATAAAGATGACATTTCCTCCAGGGGAACTGATTTCTAAAAATTCCAGGCGATCTCCTGGAATTTGGCAACCATAGGGGGAATTCTGGTTTTGCATGCTCATTGTAAAAGAACTTCCTGCAGATAGAAAATTGCATACCATGGGGAAGATACCGCTCCCTCTCTCTGCTCACTGTCTTACTTTGCAGGGAGCTTTTCACACAGGGGAGTATTCCAAACTGTGGTTAGGTTGATGTAGTAGTTAGGGGTGTGGATTCTAATCTGGGAGAACTGGGTTTGATTCCCCACTCTTCCGCATGCAGCTGCAGGGTGACCTTGGGTCAGTCACAGTTCTCTCAGAGCAGTTCTCGAAAGAGCCGTTCTCGAAAGAGCTCTCTCAGCCCCACCTACCTCACAGGGTGTCTGTTGTGGGGAGAGGAAGGGAAAGGAGATTGTAAGATGCTCTGAGACTCTGAGTGAAGGGCGGGATATAAATCCAATCTCCTCCTCCTCCTTCATTTATATCCCACCTATCTCCCCAATGGGGAGCCAAAGCAGGTTACATCATTCTCTTCTCCTGCGTTTTACGCTCACAACAACCCTGTGAGATAGGTTAGGCTGAGAGAATGTGACTGGCCCAAGGTCACCCAGCGAGTTTCCCATGTCAGAAATGGGGATTTGAACACAGGTCTCCCAGCTATTAGTCTGCTAGTCTAACACTCTTAACCACCACACCACACCTGCTTTCATTCTTCAGGTATATATACATACACTGATCTGAGTCAAACATCTACCCAAACAAAAAAAAATTACCCCAATCTTTGAAATATGCTCCAGTGGCAGGAGGGCTATGGAGAGAAGAGAAGAAGGGAAGAGATTGGATTTATACCCCACCCTTCACTACCCAAAGGAGTCTCAGAGCGGCTTACAAACTCCTTTCCCTTCCCCTCCCCCTCCCCACAACAGACACCCTGTGAGGTAGGTGGGGCTGAGAGCGCTCTGACAGAAACTGATGTTTTTCAAGAACAGCTGTGCCAGAACTATGGCTTGCCCAAGGTCATTCAGCAGGTGCAAGTGGAGGAATGGAGAATCAAACCCGGTTCTCCCAGATTAGAGTATGCACACTTAACCACTACGCCAAACTGGCCCAGTGTCACTGGCCCAAGGTTAACCAGCAAGCTTCCATGGCGGCGGGGGGTGGTGGGGGGAGGTCTGAACATGAGTCTTCCCAGTATGTCCCTCTATCCGCTATGCCACACCATTTCAAGCAACTGTTCTTTATTTAGAATTAATACACCACTTTTTTTTTTATGTGTTCCTAATTTTGGCATTCTTCCAAGAGCATTCCTTGGAGAACTGCCTCAAATCCTTAGCCTCAATGGGAGAAATGCAATGAAATTGTAGAAGGCCTTCTAGTTCTTCCTTGTGAATTTTTGTTGTTCAAGTGGAACAGCCCTCGGGTCAGATATAACACATTCAGGAGGGAAAAAATATGATTCAGTGGAAGAGTGATGTAAGAAATTTGGAAGAATCGTAGTGAGTTGTCATCGGGAATGACAGTTCAACTCTTCTCACAGTAGACTGAAGTGTGAAGGGAAGGGAAGTGAATGATCTCTTTCAGACAAATTAATCTACTGGAAGTTGTGAACTCGGAAGGAACTTCAGAGGAAGGCAACAGAAAACCACCTCAGTCTCTTGCCTTGAAAACCAGATGGGGCCACCATAAATCAGTTGTGACAACCACACTTTATACACACAGGGGGGAAATGCCCAGGTACTATGTGGGTCGCTCCCTCCAAGGATTTTAAAGTAAACTGGGAGTAGATTTTTGATAGGGGACTTCACTGGGTGGGTGGGGACTTCCAAGTCCACAGCTCTTTTAATGACCAAATTAGACAGCTGGGTACCCAATCAGAGAACTTCAGAGGCATGTGGCTCGAAGCCAGCTGTATATTCTTTTGATTAAATCAGATTAGGATTGAGTTTGGCCTGGGGCCTGGTTTACACAAGAAGGTCAAGGAGGAGCTGGAATGTGGAGGTGGTTGAATGGACGGTTAACACTTCAGACAGAAAAGAAGAAGAGATTGGATGTATACCCCACTCTTCTTGTAAGCCCCTTTGAGACAAGAGAAGCCTGCTGGGTAACCTTGAGCCAATCACGATTCTCTCAGAGCTCTCTCAGCCCCCCCCCCACCTCACAAGGTGTCTGTTGTAAGGAGAGGAAGGGAAGGTGACTGTAAGCCCCTTTGAGACACATGAGGCCTGCTGGGTGACCCTGAGCCAGTCACAGTTCTCTCAGAGCTCTTTCAGGGCCCCCCCACCTCATAAGGTGCCTGTTGTGGGGAGAGGAAGGGAAGGTGATTGTCAGCTGCTTTGTTGAGACTCCTTAAGATAGAAAAAAAGTGGGGCAGGGGAAAAAAACAACAGCTCTCCTTCTCTTCTCTCTCTCTTTCTCTCTCCCCAAAACCATTTTGCAGCTTATGAAAAGCTCCATTTTCAGTTTTTGAATGAGTTCTTTGGAGCCTGAATCCTCCCTGCTGTCAAGCACACAAAAGACTGGAAGATTTTTAGAATATCAAAGAGGTTATGAGCACCACAAAAGGAAGAGCTCTAGCACAGCTGCCAAGCACCTGAAGTTCAGTCCCCAGCATCAGGGCTGGCTTCAGCATACCCCAAGGTGGGGCAGCTGCCCGGGCCCAGGACTTCTGGTGGGGCCCACTGTTGCTAAGCCCCCACCCGCACACCTCCCCTGCCACCTTTCTGCACCCAAGCTGCCAACTGGCCAGAGTAACCGAGGAAGGTCATGTGGGTGGTTCACAGCGGTTGCACTCCTGGCTGTAAAGGTGGCTGCACTTTCAGCTGCATAGGCCGTGGCCAGGGCTTTCAGGGAAAGGGTGCACAGGGGGTGCAGGGAACACAGCATGGACGGTAGGTGGGCTTGCAAGCAGAAGGGTGCATGAACAGGTGGGAGGGCATGTAGGTGTGGGGATAGAAAAGGCCAAAGGGGGGGGGGCTGAAGCTGGGCCATGGTGGGCATTGTCTGCCCAGTTCCCCCCCACACACACACCTGAAACTGGCGCTGCCCATCATTTCCACTCCAAAAGACCTCAGGTAACCTAACAGGTCTGGGAATTGCAGTTGCCTGAGCTCTTGGGAAGAGCCACTGCCAGTCAAAGAGGGCTGGACTGGGCCAGAAGGACCTTCGTTACCAGGGATCTCGCTCGATAAGACAGCTGTGTTTGTTTACTTCATCTATACCCCACCTTGCTCCCTCAGAGTGGCTCGCATCATTCTACCCTCCTCTTGTTTTATCTTCACAACAACCCTGCAAGGTAGTCGAGGCGGTGAGAATGTGGCTGCGCTAAGGTTACCCAGAAAACTTCCTTGGTGGATTGGGGACTGGAACCTGGTTCTCATAGATCCTAGCCCGGCACTGACCATGGCACCATGCCGGTTAAGGATGGCACCATGCTGGGTAAGGATTTCTGTTAAAGATCCCTTTCCCCCTTCAGCACTGCCTCCTCCACCTATTTCACAAACCTTTTTGCTCGAGTTCCGCTTCCTGAGGTGCAGATGTCTTTGTATTTGCTTACAAGAAGGATTTCTCAGAAGCAGGGCTCCCCCCCCCCCCTTGGTGGGAACGCGCCGGAACAGAGTTCTTCAACAAAATTCTTTTAAAAATGATTAAAAGTTCGTGAGTTTTCAGTATACAGATTGAAAACTTCATTTGCCTCTTGAGAGTCCCGGCACCTCTTTTTCCAAAGAAAAGCCCTGCACAGAAGTAAATCTTATTGATTTGCTTCCAAGGAAACAGGGTTAGGACTTTCTGTTCGGTATTACAAGTTGAAAACACTCAGTATATCTGGGGTTAAATGTTTGTTTATGTTCCTCACAGGAAGTCACATGTTTCTCATGTAACCAATGTTCTTTAGATGTAGGAAGCCCGGGAATTTTCTCCCTAATCTAGGAATTTGATTGGGACTAAAGTGTCAAGGTGTATTAGCATTTTATGGCTTCTCTTCCAGTCTTTGTCTGGTGTTCTGAAAGAAGGAGAGCAGCCATTCTCTCTTCTAGTTTTGTCTTTGTAGTGTAAAGATGTAGCCGATTATGCTCTGTTATTATTTTCATCCCAGTTACCCTTCCCTATGCTAGAATTTAGTAAAAACGTTATATTTTAATCACACATGGACTCTCAGTCTGAATTATTTTACTCTGGCTCTGCTGGACTATTTTATCTCTGCTAAATACCATTTTTTCAATATCTCACTATCACCCAACAAAACTGTGTATCAGTAGATTCCTCTAAGCTGAATTCCTCCCCCCCCCCCCTTCCTTCGACCAAAGCTGTCAGCGGCTGCAGGAGGGAACGTGGACCAGTTTGCGATGCCATCGAGTTCATTCCCTAGAAGTCGCTCCCGCGTTAGTCCTCCTCGGAGGCGTCTGAAGGCACAAGAGAGGCGAGCTTTGAGGAAGAAGCTCACAGCCTGGGCCCCGCTCTCTCGCTGGCGCTGAGGTCGACACGCCAGGCTGGAATCCCTTCTCAGGGCCCCCGTTTGCCGAAGGAACAACCAAGCCCCCTCCAAGCGCGCCGGCACCTGCCTGCCTGCCTTCGGACGACCGGGGCGTTCGGAGATGGGAGGTTTCTTCAGGGAAGCCGCAGGGCAAGCCTGGTTTGACGGCACGTCTGAATGCAGCTCTTGCGTGCCTCTGCGAAGTTCACGTGAAAGGCAACCGGGATCTTGGCTTCTGTTTTTGCGGCTGCTTCTTCTTCCTCCTCCTCCTGCATTTTCTTTTCTCCCTGCTCGGCCTCACAGCAGCCACTGTTTTCAGCCTACTTGGAGCCACACTGTACACGGCTCTTCCAGGTTCTCACTCTTGAGAGATGACTGGGAGCCGCCGTGGGCTTCAGAGACGCACCGGTCCCCCCCTGGGTGTTTGTGGGGCTGCGGGTCCATCAAAGTTAGCATGGCCTGGACTGCCCAGGCCAGCCAGATCTCAGAAGTTGAGCAGGGTCGGCCCTGGCAAATAATCGGGTGCTGAGCAATGCTCCCTCTAAGCTGTGGAGTCTTGTGAGCAAAAATCCTACTTTGTGAGCTTACTTGGCATTAAAGTTGTGAGCGAGCGATTTGGCTACCACATGAATTAGTTTGCTTTGGAGCCACCCTTCCTGAGCTGAGACAAAAATGTGTGAGCCGGAGGCTAAAAAACCGTGAGCCAGCTCACACTGACTCAGCTTAGAGGGAACACTGGTGCTGAGTCGGGCAATGGCCAACCACCGCCGAACGCCTATTGCCTTGAAAACCCCACCAGGGCCCCCAAAGTCTGCTGTGACTCGACAGCCCTTCCCACCACCGACTGGAGAACAGGGTGGTGACAAACAAACAAACAAAAACCACAGCAGCTCTCCAGGGTCTCAGGCAGTGGAAGATCTTTCACATCACCTCCTGTTTGGTCTGGTATCAGTGCCTCATCTGGGTGAGGCTCTTCTTCACGACCGCGGAAAGCCATGAAACCTCAAGCCAAAGATTTCTCCCACCAGGGCCCGGCACCAAAGCAAAAAGCACCTGGAAAGGAATCCCAGGCCCCCTCAGCACAAAATAGGCCAATCACCGGTTTTCTGTACTGGCAACATACCCCGCCCAACTTTCCTCGGAGGAGTTTAAGGGGCCTGTTCCTTCCCAGTATGTCTCCTCACAATAGCCCTGTGAAGTAGGGAGAGAGAACCCTATCCAATGCCTTGCGCTCTTTGCGGGAAGGAACGATGGATGGATGGATGGATGGATGGATGGATGGATGGATGGATGAATTGGATGGATTGGATGGATGTACGGATGGACAGGCGGGTGGGCGGAAGGAGAGACAGATGATAGATGGACAGAGAGATAGAAAGACAGATTGGGGGGGGGGAGAAATGGCGGAAAGTTCAGCCCTCAAGAATGAGATAGATGATTGATAAATGATATATAGAAAAATAGATAGATGATAGATAGCCATTCTGCCATCCCACCCGCCCAAGGACAATCTTAACCCTGCTTGGAACAAAAGACTGCATTGAATGTATACACACATTTTGCCTTCTGCATCTCCTCTCTCACACACACACCCGCCATCAGGACATCTCAAACTTTATCCCTCTCATACCCCCACCCCACCCCGCCCAGTAAGCAGTTCTTCCCTTCATACCCAACTCTGTGCTCAGGGAAGCTGCATTTCCCCACCCTTCTCCTGTGTCTCCCTGCCCTCTGCCCCCCCCTCAAACTTGTAAGCTCCTTGGGAGCAAGAAGTCTCTCTCTCTTTGCATCTGTATATCAGTAGCGGAGCAGTGTCTAAATAATACTGTTTTAAAAATGGAAATAATTGTCCCCCCAGTGTGACCTGCTTCTGTTCATCCAGTGTCAAAGGACATGCTGCTCTTTATATGCTCAGAGTCACTTTCAAATGCCTATTTCAGGGCTAAACAGCCCCCTGCACTTCAAATGGGTTCTGCTTGTAATTAATCCTTGGACAAGGGGTTAAGAAACCTACGTGGGATGCCAGTTCCAGGATGCCCCAAAAGTCACCATTTCAGATCTTTGCCGTGGTGCCAAATATCTGTCCGTCCACCATCTATCTATCCATCATCATCATCCATCATCCATCTATCTATCTATCTATCCATCTATCTATCCATCTATCTATCCATCTATCTATCCATCCATCTATCTATCCATCTATCTATCCATCTATCTATCCATCTATCCATCTATCCATCTATCCATCTATCTATCCATCTATCTATCCATCTATCTATCCATCTATCTATCCATCTATCTATCTATCCATCTATCCATCTATCTATCCATCTATCCATCTATCCATCTATCCATCTATCTATCCATCTATCCATCTATCTATCTACATCATCCATCATCTAGCTATCGTCGTCTATCTATCATCATCCATCTATCATCTATCATCATCCATCTAACTATCTTCATTTATACCCTGCCATTCTCCTCAGTGGGGACCCAAAGCAGTTTACATTGTTCTCCTCTCCATTTCATTCTCACAACAACCCTGTGAGGTAGGTGCGGTTGAAACTGGCCGAAGGTCACCCAGTCAGCTTCCACATTAGAATGGGGATTCCAACCTGGAGTCTCCCAGGTACAACCTGGCCGCAGGATCCTACATTCGTCTTTCCAACCATTAACCGGCAATGTCCCTGTAGGTCAGTCCTCACATTGCTGGCTCCCTGCCACGTTCACCACCTACTTTCCTACCCAAGGTTCTCCGCGGAGCCATAGCAAAAAATAAAAAATGCCTCTGCTCATAAAAGTCATCAGTTTCCACCGAATGACCATATTTGACATGAATACATGAAGCTGCCTTATACTAAAACAGATCCTTGATCTATCTAAGTCAGGCTTGTCTCCAGGGAGGGATCTTTCACATTACCTACTGCCTGCATCCTTTCAACTGGGGGTGCCTGGGGGTCGAACCTGGGACCTTCTGCATGCCAAGCAGATGCTGTGCCACCGAGCCACGGCCTTCCCTGCCCCGTTGCTTGCAGACTTAAGGGACAACAATCGGACACCTTTGCAAATTGGGCTACCATGCCCTGTCAGTCCAAACCACCAATCGGCCTCTTTCTTTCCCCATGCCCGGCTCTCTCCCCGCCCAGCTCGGCTTCTGCCCCGCCCCCTCCTCCTCCCCATCCACGGGGCTTGTCCTTCTAGCCCTCCTCCAGTCAGCTCGGTCTTATCCCCCGCTCTCCTCTCCAGCGGGGATCCGGAGCGACTCTTACACCGGCCACTTTCTCCTCCTCCCTTTAGTCCTCGAGACCTCCCCGCCAAGCAGGTTCGGCCGAGAGAGAGAGAGAGAGACCGAGAGTGACTTTAGCTCTCCGCCGCACCGAGTTGCGGAGGAGTTTCAAATGTCCAGCTGCTTCCCAGAGGGAGGGCTGGGCCTGGGCGGGAGTTTGGTACCCACCGACGCTGCGCTGGCCCTCCCGCGGTTTCCAGCTCGGCTCCTGAGCCTGCAACCCCAGGAGTGAGCCCCGCCGAACCGGGTGGGCACGGACGCCTGCATAAGCATGCCCAGGATCGCAGAGGGAGGGTGCTTTGCGCGATCCCGGGACGGTTATTTACTACTCGGTGGGGTTGTGTTCAGCGTCGGTCCCTAAGAGCCCCCGCAAGCTTTTCCAGCGCACCAAGATCGAAGGGCAGTGTTGTCTTGGAACTTGCTTCCTTGTGGGTCCATCTTCCAGAACCCATCTTGGAACTATGATCTTTCAGAGCACCAGCACTTTATTGTAATTTTGTATTGTTTTATTCCGCTTTTAACTGTTTTATTATGGCTTTGTGCCCTTGTTAGCCGCACTGAGCCCGTCGGGGAGGGCGGGATATCAATTTGAATAATAAATAATAAAATAATAAGTTCTCTTGTCCCTCGATGCGACTGACCATTCCCCCGCCCGAGCACCCCCTAAGCGACCTTTGAAAGGACACTCGCGGAACCGCTCCGGCTTCCCCGCAGAACAGCTGCAGACAGTTCCCCACCGGAGTTGCAACCGTTCCAAGTCCGCCTAAGTCCGCGGGCTGAGGAAGAGGGAACTCTGCTTAGGATGGGCGCCGTTCAAAAGCGCGGGGGACAATGCGGGTGAGACCCTGCCGGTTCCTCCGGGCCATTCCCCCAGATTCTCCCGCGCCCCAGTCCCGCGTGGCTGTATGCACGGGCCACGATCCCCGGCACAGTTCTCGGGGTGCTTTCCTCTCGCCCCACGTCCATCACACCTAGGCGCACATTTCGTGCGGACAGTCTTGCGCCCCTCCAGGCGCGCCCCCTTTTGGAACTCAGCCCTCCGCTCCGCCTTCCCCATCTAGTCCGGATACTTTCCCTTCTCCCAGCCGGGCCACCCTGCCTCCCCCCCCCATCTCGCCCCACGTCCATCACACCTAGGCGCACATTTCGTGCGGACAGTCTTGCGCCCCTCCAGGCGCGCCCCCTTTTGGAACTCAGCCCTCCGCTCCGCCTTCCCCATCTAGTCCGGATACTTTCCCTTCTCCCAGCCGGGCCACCCTGCCTCCCCCCC
>NW_015164672.1:505457-505605 GCF_001447785.1 Gekko japonicus
CTTCCCCGCAGAACAGCTGCAGACAGTTCCCCACCGGAGTTGCAACCGTTCCAAGTCCGCCTAAGTCCGCGGGCTGAGGAAGAGGGAACTCTGCTTAGGATGGGCGCCGTTCAAAAGCGCGGGGGACAATGCGGGTGAGACCCTGCCG
>NW_015164672.1:505838-538893 GCF_001447785.1 Gekko japonicus
GCCCCCCCTGCGCCCCCCCCCCCCGCGCCCATGATTCTTCTCCGCACGGCTGGCTGCTCATCGAGAGATCTCCGCTCGGGGGCATTCCCAGAAACAGAGGCGAGGTGGGGCCAGGGCGCGCCCTCCTGCCCGCTGGCGCTCCGGCGGCGACCCACCGCTCGCTCCCCGTCGCTCCTTGGCCCCGCGAGCCAAGACTTTCCCCTCTCTCCCGGACCCGCGCACGCAAGTTCTTTCGCCCTCCTGGGGAGCCCTGGGGAGGGGAGACCGCTTGGCCCCCCCAAACCCTCCCTCCCTCAAGAACCAAGCACCCCAAGTGGCAAAGCAACCCGCGGCCCCGTCCCCTCGGAGAAGGGACAACCGCCCCACCCCCGGTGCCAGCCCCCAGAGGCTCCACATCCTTCCCACAACCAATGTTCCCTCTAAGCTGTGGAATCTTGTGAGCAAAAATTCTACTTTGTGAGCTGCTGGCATTAAAGTTGTGAGCAAGCAATTTGGCTACTGCGTGCATTAGTTTACTCTGGAGCCCTCCTTCCTGAGCACTGAGACAAAAATTTATGAGCTGGAGGCTAAAAAACTGTGAGCTAGCTCACACTAACTCAGCTTAGAGGGAACACTGCCCACAACCACCCTGAAGAAAGGCACCCAGCAATGCCCAGCTGGTCCCGCGAGGAGCGCTGCCAACACCCTCCGATTTCGCCCCCCGTCGCCCACCCCTCTCCCGCCGGCTCCCGGAGCGCCCGGGCACTCACCCCGCGGAGCATCAGGAGTCCCAGCCACAGCGCCAGCCGCCGCTCCATCTTCTCAGGGCTGGCGAGACGCGCGGGCAGCAGCGGGCCAGGGGGGAGGCGTCTGCCACATGCCCTTCCCCGGGCGACCCGCCGCCTTCGGCCCCCGCGGGCGCGACTGGAGCGAGAGGCAGCGGCGAGCGGCGCACGGAACTGGGGAGGCGCGCTCCGGCCGGGACAGCAGCACCTGCTTTCTGGCACGGGCAGGCTCAGCCCCCTGGCTTTATGGAAGCGATCGATGCTCTCCTCCCACTGGCTGGCTGGCTGGCTGGCTGGGTGGCTCGGAGCCGGCGGAGAAACGAAGCCCGCAAGCCGCCAACCTCCACGAGTCCTCCCGGCCACGCCCCCACCGCCCCCCCCCCCCCCCCCGCAAGAGCCGGAGCCGGACCGAGAGGGAGGGAAAGAAGCGCGCCGTGATTGAGCCCCTACTCGCTTCGGGCGGGGGCGGACGCGCGGCTGGAAGAGGGAAGCCCCGGGTCGGCCTCCAGTCCGGCTTCATCCCAGTCTGCTGAGAACAGCTGTTTTAGCGAGGGTTTCCAGCCTCCAGGTGGGGCCTGGAGATCTCCCGCTATTACGGCTGATCTCCAGGCGACGGAGAGTTCCCTTGGAGAAAAGGGGCGCTTTGGAAGGGGGACTCTGTGGCACTGTGCCCCATTGAAGCCCCTCCCCTCCCCAAACCCTGCCCTCCTTGGGCTCCACTCCCAAAATCTCAACCTAGAACTGGCAACCCTAGTTGCCAGCCTCAAGGTGGGGCAGGGTTCCCAACCTCCAGGTGGTGGCTGGAGATCCCCCACTATTACAACCCTTCTCCAGGTGACAGAGATCAGTTCCCCTGGAGAAAAGGGTTGCTTTAGACGAGGCATTGTACCCCATTGAAGTCCTTCTCCTCCCCAAATCCTGCCCTCCTCAGGCTCCACCCCCCCCTCCAATCTCCAGGTATTTCCCAATCCAGAGCTGGCAACCCAGTGTCTAGTGGAGGGGGAAATGGGAGGGCAGGTGAAGACGTGGACTGAGGAAAAACAGGAGCATTGGCCCTGGCAACGTTTGCACACGATCCTGAGCTTGGAGATGTTGTGAGACCTCAAAGGGCAGCCAGACATCTGTCCTCTTGGCACCGAGAGAGGACCTACTCCAGCTATGCCTAGAGCCATTCTAGAAACATAGACCTGGAAGGGTCCCAAGGGTCATCTAGTCCACCCTCTGCACAATGCAGGACTTTCACAGCTTCCTACCTGCTGCCATTCTTTTCAGTGTAGTTTATGCTACCCCCAGTTATAGGCTGGATCATGTCCCATGTTACTGAATGGACTGTGGGTAACTACCTATACCCTGACCTGGATGGCCCAAGCTAGCCCAATCCTGTCAGATCTCAGAGGCTAAGCATGGTTGGCCCTGGCTAGTATTTGAAGGGCAACCTCCAAGGAATCCAGGGGGTGTGACGCAGAGGCAGGCAATGACAAACCATCTCTGAAACGTCTCTTGCCTTAAAAACAAGTTTAGCTTGCCACCTGGTGGTACATAACGCTAAAAGAGCTAGAACTTCTGCTGGCCAGACAATCTTAGGATCTCCTGGCTATACTACACACAATGCCATATGATAATTATTATTACCTATGTATTTCATGTTTATCCTCCCTCTTTCCCATAAGGAAATGGTTAGAGTATCAGACAGAATATGCCCCAACGCACATGCCTTCTATCATCTGCAGCTTTGCGTATAAATACATCTGCCTAATGGTTGAACACTCTGATGCATCTGATGAAGTGAAGTCTGATACCTTTTGTTAGTCTTTAAGGTGCCGTTGGTGCTGACACAGACTAAAACAGACTAACCCTGGTATGATAAATTTGTTTACTGGGGGGAGGGGTTTAAGTCCCGTCAAGCTGCTTCTGACTTATGGTGACTCTATGAATTGAATACTGAATTGAATGAAGATCTGATTGAATGAATGGAATGAAGATCTGATGACATGTGCATGCACATGAAAGCTTATACCCAGAATTAAACTTTATTGGTTTTAAAGGTGCCACTGCACTCAGACTTTGTCCTCCAAAACGTCCTATCATAAGAAAATAAGAGAAGCCAATGTTGGATCTGGCCAATGGCCCATCCAGTCCAACACTCTGTGTCACGCAGTGGCCAAAAATACCAGGTGCCATCAGGAGGTCCAGCAGTGGGGCCAGGACACTAGCAGCCCTCCCACTGTTGCCCCCCCCCCCAAGCACCAAGAAGACAGTGCATCACTTGCCCCAGAGTCCCTATCCATACCTTGTGGCTAATAGCCATCGATGGACCTCTGCTCCATATGCTTATCTAATTCCCTCTTGAAGCCGTCCATGCTTGTAGCCGCCACCACCTCCTGTGGCAGTGAATCCCATGTGTTAATCACTCATCAACAGCCTTGCTCAGGTCTTGCAAACTGAGGGACGTGGCTTCCTTGATTGAGTCAATCCGTCTCGTGGTGGGTCTTCTTCTTTTCCTGCTGCCTTCAGCTTTCCCCAGAAGTATTGTCTTGTCCAGTGTGTCTAATAAAGGTGCTTATTACACCCTATATGTTACTGGCACATATTACCCCGTTGTTATCACATTGTTTGTCAGTTTTGCATTTCAGCCATTACATTATTTGTACAGATTACACACTTTTAGTGCGCGCGCACTGTCCTTTCACTTTGCAACCCAGTTTTATTCACCCTCGGTTGTGTGCTTTATATTGTTCTTATTGCATAGTGTTTCAGTGTGTAATCTGCCAAGAGCCTTAGCGAGAAAGGTGGACTAGACATGAGTTGAATAAGTATTAAATATTAAGAATCATGGAAGATGACCTGGCTCTACAGAAAGATTTAGCCCTGCCTGCATTTGAAAACACCTTGTCGCCTGGAGGGAAGAAGTTGCGCTCCACCCTGCTCTGGAGCAGAACTCATGTGCTTAGATGATGCACACCAAAGACAGGGGAATGGCAATTCTTCTCAGCTCTTCTGCCCGAACCATCTGCTTCGTCTTGCTTCGGGTTCCTCAACCTCTGCTCTTCCTTTTCGTTCCCAACATCTTGTAAGATGGTTTCACTTTCCTCTACTCAGACAGTTCCTTTCTGAGCCCTCTGCGAGATCAATAATAACAGAAACAAGGATCTAATTGTCTGACTCGACAAAATTCTCCTATGCGCAGGCTCGGCGCTCACTGGATCTTGTCTGTCCAGGCCTCTGTCTCTTGCCTTTATGAAAGGCACGGCTGACTTTTTAGTTCCAGGCGCCCAGGGCTCGAATAGCTAAATCGTCCACTTGTTTAAGGACGGACAGTTCAAAATGCCATCTCAACAAAGCATTCCTGGAGAGGAGAGAGCCGGGGCGCAGGGCTGCACGTCGGAGCATGACTCGGCTTGAGCACATTCTCCAGTTGCTCATCAGAGGTTTAATGGCTATAATTGGGGCTTTAATAATGAATGCCAGTTTGAAAATCCACCCTGAAAGCACTCCGCTCTCCCAGAAGGTGTTCCCTTAAAGCTGGGGTTGAGATTGAAGGAACTATGGCATCTCTTTAAAAAACCCAATGCGCTCCAGAGTTTCTTCCCCGGCATTGTTTCTTTGAAGTTCTGGCGCATCTATAACATGCTGATGTTCACATGTGCTGCTTTTCAGCCTTTCCCCTGCTGTGCGGAAAACAGAAAGGCATATTTTGTGTGACAATCAAATTTCTGGTGGGATGCAAAACGGCCATTTTTCACCCGGCCGTTTCCCCGTTTCTGAATCTACCGAGGGCCATGCGGGGAAGCTGATTTACGGCTACAGTTCAGCCTTTCCTGTGTTTTACAATGCAAGGGTGATTTGGGTTGAGGGCAAAATTGTGTCTGTGGTATTTGGGGAGGGAACGGCAAGGAGGTGGCTCTGGAGGAGACAGGGATGCGTTCACATGGCTCTCATTAGAGCCCAGAGTGCGGCTGCTTTTGCCCTTTGAAGAATCCAGGTCCAGACTTGGGAAGCACCTCTACACTCCCTGGTCCCTGCAAATCTAACGGACAGGGACTGGTCTGTGTGGAGCAATCGGAATGTCTGGCTTTTCATGCAGAGCAGAGAGGCCTCCTTTCCTTTGCCATAAACTCTCCGTTGACCTTCCTTGGCCATAAACTGCTCCAGGAGTCAATGCTTGGAACTGACTCATATAATGACCCCACGGACACATTGTTGTGGCCACCTGAAATCTTATCCTGTGCATTGGCTAAAATCATAAGAATCCATTTAGACAGGCCACAAGGCCTTGGGCATAGCCAGTGGATTTTCTAAAAGTTTGTTTTCCTCTTATGAGCAGCCAGCCTCCAGGTCTGGCCTGGGGACCTCTCGCTTTTACAACTCATCTCCAGCTGACAGAGATCAGTTCCCCTGGATAAAATGGCTGCTTGGACTCTAGGGGGACTTGATGGCATTGTACCCTGCTGAGGCCCCTCCCCTCCCCAAACCCCGCCCTCTCCTGGACCCAACCCCAAAGTCTCCAGGTATTTTCCAAACCAGACTTGGCAACCCTACCCCACCCCCCAGTCAGGGCAGTCTTAGTCATGGGCATCCAGGGAAGCTCCCCAAAGTCTTGTATTTGAGGGGCCACAGTGGGGGCCTGGTGGCTGCCCTGACGAAGCCATCGCTGCCAGGACTCCAGGGACCCAGCCGCCCTACATAGAATGGCTGATTCCTGCCCTGAAGATGCTCATGAGAGTTGCCAGCTCTGGGTTGGGAAATACTTGGAGATTGGGGGGGTGGAGCTTAGGGAGGGTGGGGTTTGGGGAGGGGAGGGGCCTCAGCAAGGTACAAGGCCGTAGAGTCCACCCTCCAAAGCAGCCATTTTCTTCAGGGGAACTGTTGGGATATGAGCAAGTTCCTTTCCCGATGTCATGAAAGAATTAACATGTTAGTTGGCTAAGGGCCAATAGAGCAGTCTGCATGGATCTCCCTCCAGAGTGTAGGTGATATGTATAGTGAGTTGGTATTGAAATTATTTATTGTAGCAGGAACTCCTTTGCATATTAGGTGACACACCCCTAATGTAGCCAATCTTCCAAGAGCTTACAGTACCCCTTGTAAGAAGAGCTCTGTAAGCTCTTGGAGGATTGGCTACATTAAGGGTGTGTCGCCTAATATGCAAAGGAGTTCCTGCTACAAAAAGAGCCCTGGTTTGAGGATGTCCCAGGGGTGGAGGTTTAGGAAAGTTTTACTGCCATTATCCTAACTTTTTACTGGGGCATGCACGTATGCACATATGCACGCACACAAACACACACACGCACATGAGATTTAGCCTTTACAGAGACAAGACGTAGAGTAGAGAGAACTAGACAGGATGTTTATATCGTTTTGAACTCCCAGTTCCCTTTTTTCCTAAGTAATTAGTAAACTTTAAAAGCTAATACACACATGTGCTGCACTTTTCTTTTACTCTGCTACGTTAAACACCCAGCAGGAACTGATCTCTATCGCCTGGAGATAAATTGTAATAGTGTGTGTGTGTGTGGGGGGTTGTCTCCAGGCCCCACCCGGAGGTCAACAACCCTGACTGCACCCCTCACTCCTGCACCCAGTGATTGTGGAGCTCGATCCTCCCGTGCCATATCATAAACTGCTTCTGAATCGCCTTTCCATTTCAGATAGGGTTGCTCAGGGGTCATTTCCTGCAGGAGTGCAGGAGTGCACAGGAGTGGAGCTCCAGCAGTAAAGAGCCCAGGGGGCGGGCACATGCAACAGCCCCACCCCCTGCTCCCAGCAGCCCTCAGTCAAAGCAAGAAGCAACCAGGTAAGTTGCAGAGCTCCCCCTGGCCCCCCGGTCCAAAACAGTCCAGTGGCACCTTTAAGACCAAGGTTTATTCAGGTACAAGCTCTCCCTCCTCTGCAAGGACAGATCTGCACGTCTCCCCGTCCCCCCGCAATAGCTAGCAATCCAAAACAGTCCAGTGGAGCCTGAGGGGTGGGTGTTGCCTTCTGACACACTTCCGGTGAGGTCAGGGGGTGTGGCATATGCAAATAAGGTATGCTAATGAGTTATGCTAATGAGCTCCTGCACCTCTTTTTCTACGAAATGATCCCTGGGGTTGCTAAACATGAGAGGAACACCGGACACCCTGCTGGGGGGTGGGGGGGACAGAACAGCCCCAGAAGTGCATCAGCCAACTGAAGCTTAGTGTTTTGCTTAGTGAAAATCCAGAATGGGGAAATAAAAACAATGACCAAGCCCTGGGAAATCCTGTTCCGGGATTAGGGGGCTGAAAGGCGGCAGGCAAGAACAGTGGTTCTAAGCAGAGTTCTGCCCATTGAACTTAGAACTAGACTTAGAAGGAGTGGAACTCTGCTGAGCATGGGGCTGTAAGTTCCAGCCCAGGACAAGAGGAGACCCCAGTTAGTATTATTTTGTCATTGACTGGAGCCGAGATTTCACAGGCCAAGGGGAGTTTGGTTATAGGGGTCATTTCCTGCAGGAGCGCACAGGAGCGGAGCTCCGGCAGTAAAGAGCCCAGGGGGCGGACACATGCAACAAGACCCACCCCCTGCTCCCAGCAGCCCTCTGTCAGAGCAAGAAGCAGCCAGGTAAGCTGCAGAGCTCCCCCCCCGCCCCCCGGTCCAAAACAGTCCAGTGGCACCTTTAAGACCAAGTTTTATTCAGGTAGAAGTTCTCCCCCCTCTGTGAGGAATGATCTGTATTCCCCCCCCCCAATAGCTAGCAATCCAAAACAGTCCAGTGGAGTCTGAGCGGTGGGTGTTGCCTTCTGACACACTTCTGGTGATGTCAGGGGGTGTGGCATATGCAAATAAGTTATGCTAATGAGTTATGCTAATGAGCGCCTGCACCTCTTTTTCTACGAAACGACCCCTGGGGAAAGGAATAATTCAGCACACCAGTGGTCTCCAATGTGGTGCCTGTGTAGGTGCCATGGTGCCCACTGACATATTTCCTGGTACCTGCCAAGTTTTGTTCCAAAGTGAGTGGAGCCAGGTGGGGCTCTTGTCCAGCAAGGCTTCTGATTGCTCACTGGAGATGCGAGTGACTGTGCAGAGCTTGTTGTGGGAGGATGTCGATGCTGACGAATTGAAATCTGGAGGCAGTCGCGTTCCATCATTAATGCACCTTATAACCTGTGAAAATTGATTCCGTTTGAAGAAGGGTCATCAGCTCTGAAGAAAAGGATCGTTTCCTCTTGAGAAAGAGAGTTTTGAAACGGCTTTTATCAATAGCCCGTTGGGTATGGATCCTTACTTGCTGCAAGCTTCATCATCCTAATGAAGTCAGGAGGAGGCAAACTGTCTAACACAGCAGGATAAGTTTTCCTGTGTCAGATTTTTCAGGTGTTTGGAATGGACCTCTTAGGCTGCGGTCAGACGTGCCCTTTGGCATGGATGGGAAGCGATCCTATTTCCTTCTATGGAAACTGAAACGGAGTCGCACGATCACACATCCCTTGGCACTGCGGCCTCAGCCTGTCACTGCTCAATCAGATGGCACATTCGGGCGACTGCTGGGGGTTTTTTTTGCCTTTTTCCCTGCATGCGCATAAACAAGGAATCAGACCCCCGCAGCGGTCTGCAACTATGGATCGCTTATGTGGTTATGCACATACCATTAAGCGAGCAAAAAAATGGCACTGAGTCGGGGTGGACTGGGAAGCCCATCCTGACGGCTTGAATGTGCTTGCGTGATCAGACAACAGAAAGTCCATCCATGGCCCATCAGAAACAGTTAGAACCGGACTTTCCCTGGAGTCTTTTAACTCTGCTTCTGTGGTAGAGCAGCACGGGTTGCCGATGACTGCGGGACGTTGCTGTCTGATCAAGCCCTTTAGATCTGTCAAGCATTCAAAGCTATGTCAGATGTAAAGGCATGTCTGACCGCAACCTTAGAGACTGAATTCTGACTTTTGATTTATATGTAGTTGTATATGTATTGTATCTTATTTTACTTACTATTATATTTGGGATAAAGCACACTTATAACCTTTCTAATTATGAGATTGTTTTTTATTAATTACATATCATTGCATGGTATAACCTTGTTTAAGTTAACTATTCATCTTCGTGTCTCCTGTTTACTTAGCTGGAGATAAAATGTGGCAGACGTCGGGTGGTTGGCTACACCTCCTGCAGCAGCCATTTTGTGGCAGCCATTTTTTGGCTGCGCCCACCACACTGTGTCAGAATTCCAAAGGTGCCTGCAGACTCAAAAAGGTTGGGGGCAATGTTCCCTCTAAGCTGTGGAGTCTTGTGAGCAAAAATTCTACTTTGTGAGCTCCTGGCATTCAAGTTGTGAGGGAGTGATTCATCTACTGCATCAATTAGTTTGCTCTGGAGCCATCCTTCCTGAGCGGAGACAAAAATGTGTGAGCTGCAGGCTAAAGAACTGTGAGCTAGCTCACACTAACTCAGCTTAGAGGGAACACTGGTTGGGGGACCCCGGCCATATGCACTGCTGCCGTTCCATCCCATCCACCCAGTGGGAGCAAGGCCAAGTAGGTCAATTCAGAAGCAAGTCCCATATGATTCAATAGGACTTATTCCCAGGACAGTTCTTTAGGATTACAGCTTTGATCTCTTCACTGGGTGGGGGAGTCTCTGCCAAGCGAACTCAGCCCTGGAGGCTGTTTCCTTTTCTGGATCCTACCTCCCACGAGCATCGCTAGAACAAAGGGGAAGAGAGTTTGTACTGTGCATTTGGGGCTTTGTTTTGTTTTGTTTGTTGGCAAGGGAAACAAAGGAAAAAAGAGTAATGCTTATTAAAATATAGGCACAGTTCTCTTATTTCAGCACAGTTAACCCAAACTAGGAGGTTTTTACTTGGTACAGTTGGTGGTTTGAATAGAAAAGGGAATCAGATTCCCACGCACTTTCCTGCTCATGGCGTCTGGAACATAAGAGGAGCCCTGCTGGATCAGACTATTGTCCATCTAGTCCAGCATCCTGTCTCACACAGTGACCAACGAGGTACTCTGGAGGGTCAGCAACAGGGCATAGAGATCAAGGCCTTCCCCTGATAAGAACATAAGAAAAGCCCTGCTGGATCAGACCAGTGGTCCTTCTAGTCCAGCCTCCTGTCTCACACAGTGGCCAACAGTTCCTCTGGAGGGCCAACAACAGGGCATAGAGGCCGAGGCCTTCCCCCAGTGTTGCCTCCTGGCTCTGGGATTCAGAGGCACCAGGCTCCCCGCAGCCACCATGGCTAGTAGCCACTGATAGACTCATCCTCCATGGATCTATCTAATCCCCTTTTAAAGTTGTCTGTGCCTGTAGCCATCATGACATCCTCTGGCAGCAGATCCCACATTTTAACCACTCCTTGTGGGAAGTAGTATTTGGTGTAGTGGTTAAGTGCGCGGACTCTAATCTGGGAGAACCGGGTTTGATTCCCCACTCCTCCACTTGCACCTGCTGATGTGACCTTGGGTCAGTCACAAACTCTGGCACAGCTGTCCTCCTCCTTCTTCTTCTTCTTCTGTCTGTCCTGAACCTACTGCCCATCAACTTCATTGGGTGCCCTCAAATTCTGGTATTTTGGGGAGTGGGAGAAAAAGTTCTCTTTGTCAACTCTCTCCAACCCATGCATAATTTTATAAACCTCTATCATGTCCCCACCTTAATTGTCTCTTTTCTAAACTGAAAAGTCCCAGACTCTTCAGCCTTTTCTGACAGAGAAGGTGCTCCAACCCCCTAATCATCTTGGTTGCTCTCCTCTGTACTCATTAAACCTCGCTCATAATGGTCCCAGGCCTATTTGAATTATTTTTATTGCATTTGAAATCCAGTGGGAAGGGCTAAAACTGATGGAAGTTAGGAATGAGGAATGAGAATCTTATGAAGGGCTCCTGTGTTTCCCCCTCCCCTCCCCCCTCCCCCTCCCCTTTAACTGGAGATGGCCCGGGCTAGCCAGATTTTCTTAAAACTTAGAAGCTAAGCAGGGCTGGTCCTGGTTAGTACTCAGGTTGTAAGGGCCTCCATCCACTGAATTTAGGGAGGTGGGCGTTTATGTCTCCAGTGTTGTAATATAAGTATTTTAGCAACCGTAAAGACACAGGGGTGCATTTGCATTGACCATCAGTTAAGACTCCAGGAGATAGGCAAACAATTTAAAAGTACATAAGTATCCTCAAAGATCAATTAATATTCTAATACAAAATTGATATGAATAATTACTTCCTCCCCCCCAAAAGACTGAATAACTGGACACGCCCAAAGAGACATATCCTGTATGTTACAAGGCCAGCAATTAGACACTTGACTTAGGCATTTCCTAATAAGGCACTGTGGTGTCCAGTATAATCCTAAACACATTTATTTTGGCTGAACTGGTCACAGCTTGAGATCCATAGAAACAACAGGTATAACATTTAGGGCCGTATCCCATTGAGGGCAATCCAGCTCCTTAGTTCATCATCCCTGGGACTTTGGATATCATATTTATTAATCAACATCAAATATTCATAAACAAATATTGTAGGTTTCATTTTCCGCATTGATTCCAGGAGAGTTTCCAGGAGAAAAGGGAGACTCTGAAACACTTAGTGCTGCAGGACCATATTTAGATACCAGCAGACGCTGCAGTTGTAAACGCGGCCATTCAACAGAGGTTGACAAGTCATATCTAGACCTCAGCTGAGAAAATGACACAAACTCATTGTAATATTTTTTTTGGGCCAGGTGTCTGCACATCCCCAGTCTTCCATCAAGCTGGCAACTCTGTTCCCCTCCCCTTTGCTCTCCCAGCTCTGCCGCACAGTAAAACTACTACTGGCATTTTAAAGGCAGAGGTCAGCTCCACTCCGCTGCCCGTATTGCTTGCACTGTACTCTGCACAGACACTGGATCAAAGGAGAATTCCCTTAGATTTGCTTTAAAGGGGAAAGCTCAAATGTTTTACTTCTTGAAATGTGTATACCCTGTTTTTCTCCTCCAATGGGAACTCAAAGCCGCTTACAATGCTGTTCTCCCCTCTCCATTTTATTCTTTCAGTGCCAACCTGTAGGGTAAGGTAGGCAGCGAGAGGGTGACTGGTGCAAGGTCACCCAGCAAGCTTCCATGGCAGAACGGGTTTTCAAACCTGGGTCTCCGAGATTCTAGTCCACATGATGATGTCATGTGGGAGCTTCAGAGGTCATTTCGGGGGGAACACGGGGGATCGCAGTTCCCCTGGGTGAGGTACGGGGGGCGGGGCACATGACGAAGCCCCGCCCCCCCCACTTCCGGCCGCCCCGCTTCCAGCCCTCATTCAGCCAGGAGGAGGCAGGAGAAGAGGGAGGGTAAGTTGCTTCCTCCCTGCCTCTCCCCACCCCTGCCTGCCTGGGGCCAGGGAGGGCCTTTGCGGGGCTTCCTTTCACTCCCGCTGGCCTTGCAGGTCTACCGCCGGGCCCCTCATGGGGCTCGGCAGCGGAGCTGCAAGGCCGGCGGCGGCAGCCGGGACCGTTGGGGGGCGGGGTGTGTGGCCTTATGACACACTTCCAGTGATGTCAGGGGGTGTGGCATATGCTAATGAGTTATGCTAATGAGTTTCCCTAGCTCTTTTTCTACGAAACGACCCCTGGGGAGCTTCCATTTCAGTCAGGGGCTTTCTGTGTTCCATGTGGGAAAAACCTCTGTGTGGATGCTGCCAGAGACAGGTTATGGCCTCGGAGGGTCTGATGGTTCCAGAAGGGCAGAGAAGTGGCTCAAACATGGCACTGCCAACTCCAGGTTGGGAAATTCCTGAAGACTTGGTGGGGGGGGGGTTGGAGAGGGGGGGGACCTCAGTGGCATATAATGCCATAAAGTCCACCCTCCAAAGTATCTCTTCCAGCCAAGGGAACTGATCTCTGTAGTCTGGAAATTAGTTGCAATTCTGGGAGATCTCCAGGCCCTCCCCAGGGCTGCCAGCTCCAGGGTGAGAAATACCTGGACATTTGGGGGAGGGGCAGAGCCTGAGGAGGGTGGGATTTGGGGGGGAGGGGCTTCAATGGGGCATTATGCCATAGAGGCCACCTTCTCCAGGTGAACCTATCTCTGTCGCCTGGAGATCAGTTGTGATAGCAGGAGCTCTCCAGCCACCACCTGGAGATTGGCAGCTAGAGTTGCCAGCCCTGTGTTGGGACGTACCTGGAGATTTGGGGGTTGGAGCCAAGGGAGGAGGGGGTTTGGGGAGGGGAGGGACCCCAGCAGGGTACAGTGCCACAGAATCCACCCACCAAAGCAGCCCTTGTCTCCCAGGGGAACTGATTTGTATCGTCTGGAGATCAGTTGTAATAGCAGGAGATCTCCAACCCCCCCGACCCCCCCCCAGGCTGGCAACCCAACTCAGAGACCAGACCGTGAGGTCAGTAAATAACTCCCAGTCCTGCTCTGATGGTTCCGCAAGATGTTGTGGAGCCCTCCGTCCCCTTCCTCGAACCTCTGTGTTTTGTTTCTTTTTTAATTCCCCACTCACAGCCTCACTCCCTCCTCCCGTGCCCTCCTCAACCTCTCCTTGATCGTCTTTCCTCTCAGCTCTCTCCAGCCAGCCAATACCCCCTCAGTAACGAGGTGGCCAAAGCCCAACGCAGTCGGATGAAAGGTGGACGTGTTTTTTCAGATGCTGATCGTAAAAAAAAAAAAAAATCCCCTTTTTAATAACCCTCATCATTCTCCAGGCCTCAGGGCCAGCAGAGGTCTGTCGCCTTTCTTCCTTCACCCTGATAAAGGGGGAAAGAAAAGAAGCCCTGGGAATCCAAGACAACAGTCCACCAGACCATCCGTGTGTAAAGAGCAGCTCTTTTTCTCCCAGACGGGGTTGCAGAGCTGTGGGTCATCCCAGCAGGTGGCTTTAAGGAGGCCTTGCCCACTGTCAACATTGCTTTTCCCTCTGCAAGAAAGACCTGGTCATATCGACTGCTTCAGACCGGGTTTCCTTTCCAAAACAGGAGCTATTGACCCACCAATGCTTGCAGGGTCATCAGCTGGGTTGGGCGGCTGATCTGCTGCATTTGGGGGGAGGGGATGGGGTGGCTGGATCTGTACGCTCTGATTAGCAGTCACAAAAGGCTCTTAAGGGTAGAAGGAGATAAGGGGCACTGCCCCCTCCTTGTGTTGAAATATGATGTATTGAATAATTTCTCTGGTCACACTGTTAGAACTGCTTCTTGCGACGCAAAGGGAGGGAATCCAGCAACAGGTCCTTAAGGTGTAAGCTCTGAAACCTGGTTGGTTTGTTCCCCCCACACACACACACCTACCTTTGGAATCTATGAAATGCTGATACAAGATGAAAGTCTCTGAGCATGTGCAGAGGTTGTCCCCCTCACAGCTGAAGGGACACATTGAGATTAATGAGGAAGTTTGGTGTGGTGGTGAAGTGTGTGGGCTCTAATCTGGGAGAACCGGGCGTGATTCCCCACGCCTCCACTTGCAGCTGCTGGATGACCTTGGGCAAGCCATAGTTCTGACAAGAGCTGTCCTTGAAAGGGCCATTCTTGAAAGAGCTCTCTCAGCCCCACCTACCTCACAGGGTGTCTGTTGTGGGGAGGGGAAGGGAAAGGAGTTTGTAAACCACTCTGAGACTCCGAGTGAAGGGCGGGGTATAAATCCAATCTCCTCCTCCTCCTCCTCCTCCTCCTCCTCTTCTTCTTCCCTGTTGGAGGGGTGTGAACTAGGGCTGCCAGCCTCCAGGTGATGGCTGGAGATCTTCTGGGATTACAAGTGGTCTCCAGGTGACAGAGATCAGTCCCCCTGGAGAAAATGGCCCCTTTGGAAGACAAAGTCTATGGCAGACCCCACTGAAGTACCTCCCATCCCTAAACCCCGCCCTCCCCAGGCTCCACCCCCAAAAGCTCCAGGAATTTCCCAACCCAGAGCTGGCAACCCTAGTGTGAGCTCAAAACGAGCTGAGGCACCCAGATCTCCCAGTGTTGAAATTAAGAGCAAGCCGGGCATCTTGGAAACCGTCTGCTCTGAAGGTATGTTGTGTGTGGTTAAGCAGTGTCCTCCTCAGCCATGGCTTCTTGGCAGGGGTCCCCTGTTAGATCGCGCTAACAAAGGACTCGTAGAGTGATTCAGCAAGTGATTCAGCTTTATTGGAAGTAACGAACAAGCACTAAACTCAGTAAGAAACCAGAACAGAAAACAGTGGGAGCTTATGCTCCTTTTAAACATAACCGGGCTAATGTAGCCACGCCTATTTACAATTAACAACCAATGAGATTGCTTAGTTAAGGACCAATGGGAGTCTTTCCCTCCTAGGGAATGGTATCGTTCTGATTGGTCGCTGTTACGAAGCGACCAATAGGAAGTTCGCTCAGAGGAGCCCTGGCCTGGCTCGAAGCTTAACATGGGAGTCCTATGAGGTGATTCATGTAATCGTTTCAATACATTACAATTCCTCCCCCCTAAGTTAAGCCATCATCCCAATTGTTTTATTATTTACAAACATGCAATCAACCTTTGTACATCAGTTATTCCAACAGTATTTACACTCATAGTCCTTCAGATAAGTCGGCATTTGCCGCGAACGCTGGGACCTGCGGAGCGGTGCAGGCTCCACGGGCAGACAAGGTTGTGGGTCAGAGTGGGGTTCACTACAGCCTGGATCAGGCACAGACTCGACTGGGATTTCAGCCCCGCACACAGGGTTCTGCCCTGACTCGGGGACAGTACCGGGCCTTTCGGTACTCACCGCCTGCTCTGGGGGTGTCCACTCGACATCAGGGGATTCAGCCGTCGGAGAGTCAGCGCTGTCCCTAGCCCAACGTCTCCTTAACTGATCTATGTGGCGCCGCCATATTCGACCGTCAGCTAACTGCACCACATACATTCGAGTACCCACAGAGTCGGATATAACCCCAGGAAGCCACAAGTGCCCGTTTGCATAATTTCGTGCGAAAACCTTGTCCCCTTTTTCAAACATGCGCACCTTCGGTTGCGCCGTGGTACGCTCGGATTGCTCTTCAGTGAGGTCTGGGTGCATTCGGTTCAAACGGGTCGTGAGTCTCCGCCCCATTAACAATTCGGCCGGACTACGGCCTGTAGCACTACAGGGGGTGGTGTGCTGCAGCAAAAGAAAGGAGCCCAGCCTCTGGCTCCAGTCCCCTTCGTCCATTTTACCCAGGGCCTCTTTGGCCGTCCTGACCATCCGTTCGGCTTGGCCATTAGATGCCGGATGGAAAGGGGCCGAAGTCATTTGGCGTATGCCATTACTCGTGAGGAAGAGCCTAAATTCCTCAGACACAAATTGAGGCCCGTTGTCACTGACGATGACGTCAGGCAACCCGTGGGTGGCAAAAAGTCGGCGGAGCGCATGGATCACAGCAAGTGATGTGGTCGATTTCATATGCACGACCTCCAGCCATTTGGACATAGCGTCCACCACAATTAGGAACATTTGCCCTTGGAGAGGGCCAGCAAAATCTATATGCAATCTGGCCCAGGGTTTACCAGATGACTCCCAGCCTTGGGGTGTAGCTTGTGGGGGATCGGGTCTGACTTGCTGGCATTTGGGACACCCTCGTACCCATTCTTCGATCTCTTTGTCCAGCCCCGGCCACCAGACATACCCTCTGGCCAACGCTTTGGTGTGTACCATACCGGGGTGACCCTCGTGCAGCGACTCTAACACTCTCGTCCTGAGTTTGTCAGGAACCACCACCCTGTTCCCCCATAATACACAGCCCTTAGAAATGGATAGTTCATTTTGACGGCTTTTGTAAGGGCCGAACTCCGGTTCAACGCTTCCAACCGGCCACCCCCTCCAAACCCAGTTTAATACTCGGGACAGCACGCTATCCTTGGCCGTGTGTGCTGCAATGTCCCTGGATGATACCGGGGGTCGAGGAAGCTCCTCAATTGCCAAGACCTCACAGGCGGGGGCAGGGTCTGCGCCAATGTCCGGCACCGGGCACCGGCTGAGGGCATCCGCATGCCCAATCGCTTTCCCAGGCCGGTGCTCTAAGTCAAAATCATAAGCCTGCAAAAATATCGCCCATCTAAGCATGCGTGGGGACATGATGTTTGGCAATTGCTTATCGGGCGCAAAAATCCCCAGTAGCGGCTTGTGGTCAGTGACCAGCAAAAATCGTCTGCCAAAAATAAAATCATGGAACTTTTTGACAGCCGCTACCAACGCCAGACCCTCCTTGTCTATCTGGGCATAGTTCCGCTCTGCCGCAGATAGTGATCTAGAATAAAAAGCGATAGGCGCTTCGCTCCCATCAGGCATCAGATGGCTTAAAACTGCGCCTACTCCAAACGGTGAAGCGTCAGCAGCTAACACCAGGAGCTTGTGTTCATCATAATGCGTGAGTACGGCATTAGATGTCAGCAGCTCCTTGACTCCCACAAAAGCCTTTTCCTCGGCCTGCCCCCACTTCCATTTTGCCTCCTTGTGCAAAAGCGCGTGCAAAGGGGCCGCCACTGATGCCTTATGCGGTAAAAACGCATGATAAAAATTCAGGAGTCCTAAAAAGGATTGGAGCTCCTTCTTACTCACCGGCCTGGGGGCGTTTTGGATTGCAGATACCTTCTCATCCGTGGGGTGGACTCCCTCTGCGTCAATGCGAAACCCCAGGAAGTCCACACTTTCCACCCCGAGCGTGCATTTTGAGCGCTTAACTCTGAGGCCGGCATTTTGAAAACGCCTGAGGACCTCTTTAACCCGGTCCAGTAGTTCCTGTTCAGACCCGCCCGCAATCAGCACGTCGTCAAAATAGGGCACTGTGCCAGGTACCCCCCTTAGTAGACGTTCCATGAGGCCCTGAAAAATCCCAGGTGCTACGTTGACCCCGAATTGCAGCCTGTTCACTTTAAAAGCCCCTTGGTGGGTTACAATTGTTTGGGCCTCGGCAGCCTCCGGGGTGACAGGCAACTGCTGGTATGCCTGGGCCAGGTCAAATTTGGCGAAAATCTTGCCACCCCCCAGGGAAGCCAAAATGTGGCTTATTACCGGGACCGGGTACGAATGTTGCTGCAGCGCCTTGTTAATCGTACATTTGTAATCGGCGCATAGTCGTATGGACCCATCTGATTTGACAGGGGTTACGATCGGGGTCTCCCATTTGCTGTATGGTACTGGCTCTAAAACCCCTTGCTCAACTAGTTTGTCAATCTCTTTTTCCACCTTATGTTTGAGAGACACAGGTACTTTCCGATACTTCAACCTAATAGGTTTGACTGACGGATCTAAGTCAAACGCAACCGGGGGGCCCTTGTACCTTCCCAACCCTTCGGCAAATACATCAGGGAACAGGTCGTACAGCATGCCCCATTTATTTTCAGACATCCTGTTAATCCCAGAAATACCGATGCCCAATGGCTCAAACCAATCTAACCCTAGCAGGTTAACCCGGTCTCCCTCTGCAATCAGGAATGACAGTTTAACACATTTCCCCTTATACTCAACAGTAACAGAGTCCCGTCCGGCCAAGGGAATTCGGTTGCCCTGGAAGTCGGACACTCTGGTTCCCGCAGGCTGGAGCCGCCGCCGGCTTCGGTTCGGGAACAACTGGCGCCAGGACGCGGCAGAAATCACCGTCACGGACGATCCTGAGTCCACCTCCATTGTACAGGGTCGGCCGTCGAGGAGTGGAGTCACGGTGATCTTGCCCTGGCTGCTGGTGCGATTTACGGCCGATGCGCTCGACAAGGTCGCCGTCAACTGGCAGCTTGCTTCCGATGCTGAGGAACGGGTCTTGCCTTGGGTGCTGACTGGAGTGCCCCTCTGCGCTGACCGGTTGTTAGTTGAGGGATCCTTCTTCGCTGATCTGCAGACTCTGGCCAGATGACCACGCCGCCCACACGCTCTGCAGTCGACATCACGAGCCCAACAGGAGCCGCGCTGGTGCTTCCCGCCACAACCGGAGCAAGGCTTGACGTTGGTAGTCTTCGCTGGGGTCCGCTTGCCTCGAACCGCGTTGACGTCATCATCCGCGTCTTCGCCCTCGCTGTCTCGTTGAGCGTGTATACTGGGCTCTGCCACCCGCTGGCGGACCTCCTTCGTGGACTTCTCCGCTGCTTCCGCGGCCACGGCCTCTTCGTAGGCCACTGCCCAGGTCAGGGTGGTGCGGGCGAACAGCCTCTGTTGCAGCCTTTCATCTTTGAGACCGCAGACGAGACGGTCTCTGAGGGCTTCCTCCACGTTGTGGAAATTACATGGCCGTGCGGCTTTGCGAAGGGCCGCCACGAAATCTGCGATGGTCTCGCCTCCGGCCTGGTTCCGCTTGTAAAAAGCGTGCCGGCAGGCGATCTCCGACGGTTGTGGAGAATAGTGAGCCTTAAGCTTCTCCGTGATGTCAGCGTAGGTGACAGTCTTTATATCAGTTGGGGCCACCAACGACCTGGCTATGTCGAAGGTCCCCTTCCCGCAGGAACTCAGGAGGCATGCTCGTTTCTTCGCCTCATTGGTGATGTCGTGGGTTTCCAGATGGAACTCGAACCTGGACAGGTAGGAGTCCCAGTCTTCTGAGGAGGGTTCGAAGCACTCGAACTTCTGGCTTCCAGCCATCGTGGGAGACTTGGGCACCGGAGCTGGTGGCGCCTCCGCCGGATCGGCTGCTGTGCTCTGCTCGCTTTCTTCCGAGTCCGAAGTGTGGATGTCCGCAGGGCTGCCTACCTGCTCTAACATCCCATCCTCGTCGCCAATTGTTAGATCGCGCTAACAAAGGACTCGTACAGTGATTCAGCAAGTGATTCAGCTTTATTGGAAGTAACGAGCAAGCACTAACTCAGTAAGAAACCAGAACAGAAAACAGTGGGAGCTTATGCTCCTTTTAAACATAACCGGGCTAATGTAGCCACGCCTATTTACAATTAACAACCAATGAGATTGCTTAGTTAAGGACCAATGGGAGTCTTTCCCTCCTAGGGAATGGTATCGTTCTGATTGGTCGCTGTTACGAAGCGACCAATAGGAAGTTCGCTCAGAGGAGCCCTGGTCTGGCTCGAAGCTTAACAGGGGAGTCCTATGAGGTGATTCATGTAATCATTTCAATACATTACAATATTTAATTAATCTTATTGTTTTATATGCATTATTGTAAAGCTTAACATAGGAGTCCTATGAGGTGATTCATGTAATCGTTTCAATACATTACATCCCCCACATACCAAAGGGGAAAACCACACTTAAAAAGACACCTCCGCCAATCCATTCTGATGTGTGTGTCAGATCCGCACAGCCTGGGTTGTCCTAAGGGCCACTTCTCATAGGACTGCCAATTCCAGGTTGGGCAATTCCTGGAGATTTAGCAGTGGATCCGGGGGAAGGGTTGGAAGACAGGAGGGACCACGGCAGGGTATAGTGCCACAGAGTTCACCCTCCAAAGCAACTGTTTTCTCCAGAACTGACCTCTGTAGTCTGGATATCAGATGCAGGGGTCGTTTCGTAGAAAAAGAGCTAGGGGAACTCATTAGCATAACTCATTAGCATATGCCACACCCCATGATATCACCGGAAGTGTGTCATAAGGCCATACCCCCTGACATCACCACACACCCTGTCTCCAACGGTCCCGGCCGCCGGCCTTGCAGCTCCACTGCCGAGCCCCATGAGGGGCCCGGCGGTGGACCTGCAAGGCCGGTGGGAGTGCAAGGAAGCCCCGCGAAGGCCCTCCCTGGCCCCAGGCAGGCAGGGGTGGGGAGAGGCAGGGAGGAAGCAACTTACCCTCCCTCTCCTACCTCCTCCTGGCTGAATGAGGGCCAGAAGCGGGGCGGCCGGAAGCAGGGGACGGGGCTTCATCATGTGCCCCGCCCCTGTACCTCACCCGGGGGAACTGCAATCCCCCGCGATCCCCCCCGAAATGACCTCTGATCAGATGTAATTCTGGGAGGTCTCCAGGCCCCACCTGGAGGCTGAGAATCCTACTGGGGGATGGCCCACTGCCCAGGGCCACCTCT
This sequence comes from Gekko japonicus, assembly GCF_001447785.1. NCBI lineage: Eukaryota > Metazoa > Chordata > Lepidosauria > Squamata > Gekkonidae > Gekko > Gekko japonicus. Next base: position 526,466 of record NW_015164672.1, read on the forward strand.
TCATCTGCACGGCTGCCTCTTCATGTGCTGTAACACCATTCTGACCATCAGGAATTCTGTGGAAAGAAAGTCATCAGGGGAAAAACCTCCCATGTTGCAAGAATATAATTTTACTCCTTCTCTTTGACTCTGCTGATTGGAAAGGTTCCCTATCAGTTTCATTGTGTCCTGATACTCTCTCTCCTCCCTTCTGACCAATGCTTCCTCTAAATGGTGGAGTCTTGTGAGCAAAAACTGAGCTACTGGCATTTAAAGTTGTGAGTGAGCAATTTGGCCACTGCATAAATTAGTTTGCTCTGGAGCCATCCTTCCTGAGCTAAGACAAGAATGTGTGAGCCAGAGGCTAAAAAACTGTGAGCTAGCTCACACTAACTCAGCTTAGAGGGAACCTCTGACCTCATTGAACTCTCAACTAGACAACCTGGTGCCAGAATAATAAAGAAAAACAATTATTTTAAAAATCTTGAATTGTCCTTTTAATAACAACAATTCAAAGGAAACTTTTAATTATTATTTTTCCACTGTGAGTGAATGAATGCACATCCCTAGTATCTGGGTTTGGAAATGAAGGAATGAATTATCTCTACATGCTTCTGCAAAATAAACACATATTGTGGGGAATCTGAGGAATCTCCATCTGACATTCTCTAAATGCTGTCTCTCTGTTTCCATGGAGTCTCTGAGCATGTGCAGAGTATGTTTCCACCACATAGGGATAAATCACAACTAGCTTCCACAGAACTGGGATTAAAAGCCAACCATCCATTGGCCTGTTTTTAAAAATCTAACCTCTGTTATGTAGGGCTGCAATTTCATGGGATATTGGGATGGCACAGATGGCATCTGAGTATCTTCCAGCCTTCTGGTTTTCGAAAAGAGACATCATTACTCACTCACTCCACCATCAGTGCCAGGTTCCTAGCTACGCCTCTGAACAGAATGAAACCCCACCCCACCCTGAATATATTCACCAGCGCTCTCGTCATCTCTCCTAAGTGACAAGTACATGTGCTTCCCACATGGCTGAGCTTCCTCGGAATACAAGGAAGAGGCTGCTGGCTTCCATCAAGCCCCTCTTTGGGGGGTGGAGGTGCAAAGGAGGTGGGGAGGAGCTGGGGCGGGGATCAGAGACCCGGCATCTGGCAGGCTAAGGCAGGCTTCAAAACACGGGACCTTCTGTAGACATCCAAGTGGAGATGCTAAGACAGCAGAGGATAGGGAGAGAGACCCAGCGGGGCGAAAGGATAAAAATAAGAAGCCTGGATTAGGGAAGAAAGAGCCAAAGAGATCGAGCCCACCTCCTGCAGTTCTTTCCTGGAATGCACAGGATGGGATGTCGCTCCTGACAACGGGGGGATATTACGGGCTACTTTACATTGCATGAGGTTAGACTAGAGCCTACCCAGGGGTCAGGAGTTCATTAGCATAACTCATTAGCGTAACTTATTTGCATATGCCACACCCCCTGACATCACCGGAAGTGTGTCAGAAGGCAACACCCACCGCTCAGGCTCCACTGGACTGTTTTGGATTGCTAGCTATTGGGGGGGGGGGGATGTGCAGATCTGCTCTCACAGAGGAGGGAGAGCTTGTACCTGAAGGGGAGGGCCTCTGCAACTTACCTGGCTATTTCTTGCTCCTCGTGGCCTGACTGAGGGCTGCTGGGAGGAGTGGGCAGGGCTTGTTGCATGTGCCTGCCCCCTGAGCTCCTTACTGCCGGAGCTCCGCTCCTGTGCGCTCCCACAGGAAATGACTCCTGAGCCTGCCTACCCCTTATGGTTACAGTGGTGATTCTTAACTGCAAGAAACGGCCTACGGATCTTAAAAAAGGAGCACTCAGAACTTTTACATTACATTACATTACAATACAATGTCAACTTATATACCGCTTCTCCCCGAAGGCTCGGAGCGGTTTTACAGAGACATTTAACCATCCTAACTAGGGCCACAGTGCAAGGGGAGAGGTGAGTGCCTACCAGGCACCTAAGCAGCAGTGATCTTCCTATGTTGTTCTTTCCGTGGTGGGTTCTTTCTGTTTCCAGGCGACAGTGTCTCAGCGAAGGTCTTTCCACAGCGACTCCTTCTGGAGTGGTCCTCACGGCTTTAGAGGGAAAGGAGGGCATTTGGAGACAGTGGCCACTTCCACACTGTCATTTTTGTCACTGGTTCGTCCCTATTGCTTCAGGGTTCCCACCCCCCATGTGTTTTATTTCTCTAGTAGTCCCAGAGGGAGCAAAACACATGTGGAAGGGGGGGGGGACCCAAAGCAATAAGGGAAAACGAGTGACAGAAGTGGCGGTGCAGAGGTGGTCTATATAGGCAGCCCGTCCCCCCCCACCCCCCACTTGCAACGGCTTCAGTCCTACCCTGGAAAAGTGCATAAAACGGTCTTTAAAATAGTCCCAGAGCTACAGGTGGAGCAGAATCATTCAGTCCAACTACTGGCTGGATTTAGATACAGCATGCCTTTTAAAAAAAAGTCTTGCATCGGCTGCCAATTTCTTCCAAGGCCCTGATTATTATACTTTAAAGTCAAACCTGCCTACTCTTTTAAGATCCTCTGGTGAGGTCCTGGCCCAGCTTCTGGTTTCTCAGGCAGTCGGGATGCATCCCTAATAAATCCACTACGCTACAGCAGCCCCCCCCCTTTCTCCCTCCAGTTTGGATGCAGCACACAACCTTCTCCGAAGGCTCCAGCTCAGGGCAACGTTCTTCAGAGTTGCAGTCCAGATGTACGCCCGGCACTGATTGGCTGCCTACCGTGACAATCACAGAGCCACCTCTCCCCTCCCCAGGGCAGTTTTTAAAAGTGTAAAACAAAAGGGATTATTTTCAAACAGGAGTGGATGCTTTACCCTTTCCCTATCATCAGGGGTCATTTCCTGCAGGAGCGCACAGGAGCGGAGCTCCGGCAGCAAAGAGCCCAGGGGGCGGGCACATGCAACAAGCCCCACCCCCTGCTCCCAGCAGCCCTCAGACAGAGCAAGAAGCAGCCAGGTAAATTGCAGAGCCCCCCACCCGGCCCCCCGGTCCAAAACAGTCCAGTGGCACCTTTAAGACCAAGTTTTATTCAGGTACAAGCTCTCCCTCCTCTGCGAGGACAGATCTGCATGCCCCTCCCCCCCAATAGCTAGCAATCCAAAACAGTGCAGTGGAGCCTGAGCGGTGAGTGTTGCCTTTGGACACACTTCCGGTGATGTCAGGGGGTGTGACATATGCAAATAAGTTATGCTAATGAGTTATGCTAATGAGCTCCTGCACCTCTTTTTCTACGAAATGACCCCTGCCTATCATAAAATATCCGTTGCAAGATAGCTCCCTAGCAACTTCTCCAAACCCTGCAGTAGAGTTGCCAGCAATGCTCCCTCAAAGCTGTGGGGTCTTGTGAGCAAAAATTCTACTTTGTGAGCTCCTGGCATTAAAGCTGTGAGCGAGCGATTTGGCGACTGCGTCAGTGTGCTCTGGAGCCATCCTTCCTGAGCAAAGGCAAAAATGTGTGATCCGGTGGCTAAAAAATTGTGAGCTCTCTCAGACTAAGTCAGCTTAGAGGGAACACTGGTTGTCAGCCCACCCCACCCCCAGCCACCAGTGAGGGATGGGGGGGTAGGGTTGCCAAATCCATGCTGGAAACTCCTAGAGATTTGGGAGTGGAGCCTGGTGATCTCCGTGGGGCACCACCATGCCATAGTGCCCACCCTCCAAAGCAGCCATTTTGTCAAGGGGAAATGATCTCTGTAGATTGGAGATGAGCTGTTCTTCCGGGCATCCCTACCCTGCAGGATTTCAAAAGGGTGGTTTTTTTTCACATTTGGAATCCAGAGAATCAATTCAAAGTGGGAAAGTGGGAGGGAAAGGATTAACCACCACCTCGGTTGTGAGTTGCAGGAGTGGATTGGCCGCAACCGACAAGGAAATCTCCCGGTGGGCCATTGACCTCAAGGGCCCGTGGCAGCTAGGAATACACAGACGCAAGCCCCAGCCAACACCTCAAGGGCCACTTGGTTTAGACCCTTCATCAGCAATGGTAATGGGCAGGCTTTTTTTGTAGAAAAAGCCCAGCAGGAACTCATTAGCCAGGAATTCATTAGCATAATAGGCCACACCCAACAGCAGAAACTCATTAGCATATTAGGCCACACCTCTGACATCACAACTCATTGGCATATTAGGCCACAGCCCCATGTTACCAGAAGTGTGGTCATCCAGCCACACCCACCTTTTGCTTCTTATTCTGTTTACCTTGTTTGTTGTCAAAACCCAGGGCTTTTTTGTAGCAGGAACTCCTTTGCACGTTAGGCCACACACCCCTAATGTAGCCAATCCTAATGAGTTTCTGCTGTTGGGTGTGGCCTATTATGCTAATGAGTTCCTGCTGGGTGTGGCCAACTTGGGAGCCAGCCAGAACTCCATTCCTGTACGTTCCTGCCGAAAAATAGCTCTGGTAATGGGTATCAGTTCAACAATTTCCTGCAGGAATAGGGTTGCCAGGTCCCCCTGACCACCACCGGTGGATGGGGTGGGGTTGCCAGATCCACGATGGGAAATCCCAGGAGATTTGTGGGTGGAGCCTGGGGAGGACAGGGATCTCAGTGGGGTAGAATGCCACAGAGTCCACCTTCCAAAGGGTGAGAGCCACAGTGGTGTAGTGGTTAAGAGCGGGGGACTCTAATCTGGAGAAGTGGGTTTGATTCTCCACTCTTTCGCATGAAGCCTGCTGGGTGACCTTGGGCCAGTTACAGTTCTCTCAGAACTCTCTCAGCCCCACCTAACGCACAAGGTACCTATTGTGGGGAGAGGAAGGCAAGGCAATTGTAAGCTGCTTTGAGACGCCTTCAGGTAGAGAAGGGCGGGATATAAAAACGAACTCCTCCTCCTCCTCCTCCTCCTCCTCCTCCTCCTCCTTTATTTATATTTATTTATTTATTTATACACTGAATTTCTTAATCGCCCAATCCCTGCTATTGCAGGGCTCTGGGAGATGTACACTATCCGTAAAAACATAGCCAGAGAAAAACAATTTAAAAACATTAATAACCCATTTCAGAAAACGATCGCATGGCGAACACCGATTAATCCAGTTTCAAACTGCCGGCTACTCTGTAGGCACGGAGGAAGAGGGCATGCAAATATAAACAGCAGAAGGAATGGAAAAGGGTGCCTGCCAAGATGGAAACCATCACTGTCCTCAACCAAACCCATTTCTACCAGGGGGATGGGGGTGGCTCTTCTTCTTCGTCTCCTCCTCCTCCTCCATCTCCTCTTCCTTCTCCTCCATTTTTCCCAGGGAAACTGATCCCAGTAGTCTGGAGATGTGCTGTAATTCCAGGGGATCTCCAGGTCCCACCTGGAGGCTGGCATCCCTATGACTTTTCAGGAGGAAGCCACACGGGTGAGCTAATAGCCACTGACCTGTAGCACCATAGGGGCTATTTTCAGTCCCCATTCCACTCCTGCTGGGTTGCCACTTCAGAAGCAAGCAATTCCTTTTTAAAAAGGGCCATCCGGATTCGACAGGAGGACACGCATTTGCACGTAGCCTAAAGTTCGGCCCCTTGACGTCAGCCCTCCAGCAGAGCTGCATCTGTTTCGCCAGATTTTCAAGGGCCACTAAGCCGCTTTCAAGTCCTGAAATAACTTTGAATAGTTAGCATATTATAGGGCTGGGTCCGGGGGGGGGGGGTCGGTTATTTTGTACATTGCTTTGATTTGAAAATTGCGGCAATGCTTTTTATATATATTTTTCATTGCTCTTCTGTTTAATTGTTCTAATTGCTATGGTGTGTTGGGCCTGTCAACCACGTGGGGTGCTCGAGGGGGAGCAAAAACAGTATGGGAGAAATTAAAATAAATAAGGGACTGCAATCAATCATCACTTCGCATGCGGGATCCGCCGGAGTAAGGCCCAGCACCCCCCCTCCCGGTGCCGTGCAGAGTCCAGGGTTGTGCGAATCGGCCTTCCTTGTCGGTAGCACGGAGTTAGTTAAAACCTCCAGCCCTGGACTGTGATCACCCGCTGCCTTTGGAATGCGGTGATTGATTCCCGCTTTGCTTTGGAATTCCGCTTTTGGACTGGATCAAAAGCAGGAGTCCCTCTTTGGCTCGGCTTCTGAGGCCCCCCCTTCTCCTTCCATGCCTGGGGGGGGCTGCAGACCATCCTCGTCTTGTCCCAGTAGCCTCGTAGCTTTCTGCCAAGGCATGACAACTTGCCTGGGTGTGGGGGAAGGAGAGGGGCTGGACAACGCCAAGCGAGAACAGAGCCTACCGATCACATAAAGCAGAAACGTGGAAAGGGAAAAGGCGGGAGAGCCAATCAGACGGGTTGCAGCTGCCGGGGCCGGTGGAGGTAAGTGGAAACTGCTGCTCCCCCGTAGCAACTTTACACAACTCCCTTTGATAAATGTGTTCGCTCTTAGTGGAGAGTAAACTCCTGACACGAGCTTAGCGTCTGTCGCCGTCGGGGACTGCCGGCCCTCTATGACTTCCCAGCATGCTGACAAAAGAGGCCTGCCTCGGAGGTTAAAGGTCACACTTCCCTCTGCTCCAAACTTTGGTGAAAGGTTACCCGTTTCCTCCTCTTCATTTTAGGGGGGTTCGAACAAGATGTCAACGCCCTGTTCATGTCAGCATTGGTTCAAGATGGCTCAAACGTTTCTGCCATTGGCATTTAAGAACAAAAGTGAAGCCATGTTGAATCAGGCCAGTGGCTCATCCACTTCAACACTCTCTGTCACACAGTGGTCAAAACCCAACAGGGCTGGACTCTAGAAGCCCTCCCACTGTGGCCCCACAAGCACCAAGAATATAGAGCATCACTGCCCCATACAGAGCGTTCCATCTATCCCTTGTGGCTAATAGCCACTGATGAACCTCTGCTCCACATGTTTATCTAATACCCTCTTGAAGCTGTCTATGCTTGTAGCTGCCGCAACTTCCTGTGGCAGTGAATTCCATGTGTTAATTACTCTGTGTGAAGAAGGACTTCTGTTTTATCTGTTCTAAGCCCGCTGCTCAGCAATTTCATGGAGTGCCCATGAGTTCTTGTATTGTGAGAAACGGAGAAAAGGACCTTTCTCTACCTTCTCTATCCCATGCATAACTTCGTGGACCTCCATCATGTCACCCCTCAGTCATCATTTCTCTAAGCCAAACAGCCCTAACCTCTAGGAGAAGAGAGAAGAAGAGATTGGATTTATACCCCGCCCTTCACTACCCAAGGGAGTCTCAGAGGGGCTTACAAACTGCTTTACAAGCAGCACTCAAAACATGGTATGAAGTCAAACCGAAATTAATTTCCAAAAACTCCTTACTCAGCACCTTCACGAGGCAATCCTGGTTCAAACCTGCGGAACAACCACTCACCTTTGAGACGTGGAGAGCTAAAAAAATAAACAAAATACAAGATGTCGTCCATAACGGGGCAATGCGTCTGAAAAGTGAGATAGAGGCTACGCATCAAACGTCGTTAAATTGGTTTGAATATCTACAGGTGCAGAATTTGATTTTCTCGTCAGAGTTCTATGCAACGAGTAAAGGGCAATTTACGGGGTTAGAAAAGCTTCTGGATTCACCACCTCCAAAAAAAGGACTTCTAGCGAAACTATACAAAATCGTCGTTTCCACTCAAGCCCCCAAACAACACAACTACCAAAGAGCTTGGAATGCGGATCTGGAAAACACATTATCGGAAGATCAGTGGGAAGAAATTTGGCGCTCCCAAAAATCCCTGTCTAGAACCCTTGGATTACAAGAATCGAACCTGAAAATTCTTACTAGGTGGCATTTAACTCCCGCTAAACTATCCCATATTTATCCATCGACATCTCCATACTGCTGGAAGAAATGTGGGCAAAAGGCAGATTTTTACCACAATTGGTGGTCCTGTAAAGTAATACAGAAATTTTGGTCACAGATAGGTACCAGTATCAACAATCTACTAAATACAGACTTACCTTTATCGCCGGAGTTGATGCTGCTCCACCTCTGGCCGCAAATCCGTCCACCTGAAGACACAAAGAAATTAGTTAACCTGTTGTTAGAAGCAGCAAAAATAACTATTGCCAAGAACTGGAAAAGCAAAAACGCTCCGACTATAACCCAATGGATCAATAAAGTTTGGGACATATTTATGTTAGAAAACATCTCAATACATGATACGGAAATAAAAACCGAGCGTGAGTTCTATAACCCTCTAAATATTTGGAATCCCATTTTGGGGAAGATAGTACTAGACAACTTCGAATGGGTAAGCATAGTGGAAGCAAAATATAAAATAATGTTATACAACTGATAAGATGGAAGTGAATATCACTGGCTTCCAGAAGACGAGGTTGGTTAATGGAGGTACATTGTTCGACCACTGTCTGTTGTATGTGTCAATGGGGTTCAGGACATAGTGTTTTTGATCTCTGATTTGGATGATTGTTAACGTTTAGTATTGTATCTTATGGTTTTGAAATGTGCTCAATAAAAATATATTAAAAAAAAAAACTGCTTTCCCTTCCCCTCCCCACAACAGACACCCTGTGAGGTAGGTGGGGCTGAGAGAGCTCTTGACAGAAACTGCTCTTTTTCAAGAATGGCTCTGTCAGAACTACGGCTTGCCCAAGTCATCCAGCCAGGTGCAAGTGGAGGAGTGGGGAATCAAACCCGGTTCTCCCAGATTAGAGTCCACGCACTTAGCCACTACACCAAACTGAAACTGAGGAGAGGAGAATGACGTAAGCCACTTTGGGTCTCCTCTGGGGAGAAAAACGAGGTATAAACATTTAAATCAGGAACCCCCAACCATTTTTAGCCTGTGGGCTCCTTTGGAATTCAGACACAGGATTGTGGGCTTAGCCCCAGAACGGCTGCCTCAAGGGGCGAAGCCAACCACGGAATGTCAGGGGGTGAACCCAGTTCTCCCAGATTCGAGTCCACGCACTTAACCACTACACCGAGAAGCAGTAGGGTTGCCAGTCTCCAGGTAGCACCTGGAGATCTCCCATTATTATAGTTGATCTCCAGATGACCAAGATCAGTTCCCCTGGAGAAAGTGGCTGCTTTGGGGTCGGGCTCTATGGCATTGTACCCTGCCTAGGTCCGTCCCCTCCCCAAAACCCACCCTCCCCAGGCTCCATCCCCCAAATCTCATGGTATTTCCCAACCCAGAGCTGCCAACCCTAAGAGCAGCAAGATGGTGTTTGAAAGCACCAGGTCGTTGGATCAAGGACTTCAAAACCCAGGGAGCACATGACCATTCTGATCTCCCATTTCTGCCATTTCCTAGGCAATGTTATTGGCTGATTCAATTTGCAACAAGCTGCACCGCTGGCCCACAGCAGAGCTTCCGGCAAGAACTGAGCTCTTTTGCAGGGTAGACTGCAGGTCACTTGTTGCTGATCAGTAAACTTAGGATTCACTTATCGCTGTTAGAGGTCCCGCCCCATCGCAGGGCTTACTCTGTGGCTAGATGGAATGTCCTCCCCTCTGCAGTAGTGGAGGGACGTTATAGGAAGATCCCATTAGTAGAGAGGGTTTGACCGTGTGGAGCAGGGAAGGTCAAGACAAATGAGCATATTTTGCTTCACTGCCCTTTCTACCAGGAAATCCGTGCAAAGATTATTGCACCCTTGCTTGGGAGGCTTTCTGCTTGCTCTGAATCTGAAATTTCGAGGAAATTCCTTTCAGACACAAATTCTCAGCTCACACTCCCCTGTGCCAGATTTCTTGCAGCGTCATGCAGTATTCGCAGGGAATTAACACAGAACGTAGCTAAATCATAAAATGTAGGTGTTTTGTTCCATCTGTTCTGTGATTTTAAGAATGCATAGGCCATTCCGTAATTTTAAATACTGTGTATTTCCTAAAACTTATTAGGTTCATGTACATTGTTGTAACTGATCTAGTGCTGGTCATGAACCGTAATACTAAATATGATTTTATTTTATTCACGGGCAGGGCTATTTGGGGGCAGGAACGCACAGGAACGGAGTTCCGGCTGGCTCCTGAGTTGGCCACGCCCAGCAGGAACTCGTTAGCATAATAGGGCACACCCAACAGCAGGAACTCATTAGGATTGGCTACATTAGGGGTGTGTGGCCTAACATGCAAAGGAGTTCCTGCTACAAAAAAGGCCCTGGTTTTGACAACAAACGAGGTAAACAGAATAAGAAGCAAAAGGTGGGTGTGGCTGGATGACAACTCTTCTGGTGACATGGGGGTGTGGCCTAATATGCTAATATGCTGTGCTGTCACGGTGTGGCCTACTATGCTAATGAGTTTCTGCTGTTGGGTGTGGCCTATTATGCTAATGAGTTCCTGCTGGGCTTTTTCTACAAACAAAGCCCTGTATCACGGGACAAGTGCACCTTCCTGACAGACACTTATGGCTAAATTTCTTATGTTTTTCATGAGCTCAGTCAAATTACAGACAGAATACAGTTAGCAAAACTTAACTTGTGGCAACACATCTACTTTCATTATTGGCAAACGTTTCTCCTCTTAATGGGCATTGTGGTGTAGGAATCCATGTGAGTTTCAGAACTGGATCAAACTGGAGATCCTTTCAAGAGCTGAGCATGAGTTTGGCCACAAATCAATTAAGAGGTTATCTCATACAAAAAAAGAGCAGAATGAGAGGGGAAAAAAGGTTTCAATTAAGGATGACAGACATTTTTGTAGTGCTCAGCCCAAACTGGGTGTTTCAAAGGGATGGAGACTCACCGAACAGGTTTTCACCATGTTTGAAAAATCCATTTTATTTTAATATAATATGCCAATACAATTCGTATCTATATATTTTATATAGAGGTATCAAATTCAAACATAAAAGGTGACCTTTTCCTAATGGCATTTCTCATCATTTACCAGGCCATCGTCCTTTTTGCTGACATCACAAGACATCGATTTTTCAAACCGTTTTCTTAAACCGTTTCCTGCCACAACAGATCCATGGCTTTCATTCTATAATCACAATCATCTGTGGGTCCACCCAGGCAATGCATGGCAATTGATTGATTTGTTTAAAATTTTTAGCATAAAAACAGCATAAAACAACATTCACCAGACAAAAATGATACCCATAGAAACAGTCCTTAGGATAGAAACAGACTATAAAAACAAACTGGAAAAGATGGAAACCTTCAGTTAAAAGTCTGGGCGTAAAGAAATATTCTGGCCAGCCACATAAAGACAGGAAACGACCAGAGGGAAGGGCATGGGTAATATTCAGGAGCCTTTCTTGGGGTGCCCCCATCATTTGAGGCTAGACAGGTGGCAAACTGAGAAATGGCCTTCTTGATCATGGCTCCCAAACCATGGAATTCCCTCCCCAGGAAAATTCATTTGTTTCCTTGTATCTTCCATCAGGGGATGAAGACTTTTCTGCCTTCTGTTTGGCACTCCCTCATTGAGCCTTTTTCCTGTGTAGGTGTTTTGTGTGTGGCTCTTAGCCACAAGGTATAGATAGGGGCTCTGGGGCAAGTGATGCTCTGTCATCTTGGTGCTTGGGGGGGCCAACAGTGGGAGGGCTTCTAATGTCCTGGCCCCACTGGTGGACCTCCTGATGGCACCTGGTATTTTTGGCCACTGTGTGACAGAGTGTTGGACTTGATGGGCCTTTGGCCTGATCCAACATTGGCATCTCTTATGTATGTTCTTATTATGTAAGTGTTACTTTTAATGGATTTTAAATGAATTGTTGATTGACTGATTTTATTGTTGATTTAATTGATTAAATATGCGTGTATTTTAAAAGTTGGTCTTAGTGGTTTGGATTGTTTACTGCCTTGGGGGGCCCTAAATTGAGGGGGGAGAGCAGGCCCTAGCTGCAGTGGGGCCTCCTGGGGCCTGCCCCCCCTGACTTCTTCCCAAGGCCCCTGACTTTTGGGGTGAAGTGGAGGGAGGCCACACCCATCTGCACTCCAAGCCGCGAATTCATGGCTTGGAGTGCAGGTGCGCGGACCCCACTTCTCCCCCAAAGCTTTTTTTTTTTTTGGTAAACAAATTTTTATTATTTTCCATAAGCGTTTTACAGCCCTGACTTTTTAAAAGACCCCCCAAACGGGAAAAAAATCCTGGCTACGGGCCTGGGGGGGGAAGGCATCATAAATATATATTTAAATAGTAATAACAAAGGAAGTCTTAACTCCCCACAATTCAGATGCCATGGTCCCAATCCGAATCAGCCCAGCCACATGGGATTTAATTCCTAGCATAGAACTCACAATAACACATTTGTTAATGCAGCCAATGGGAGGATCTGGGGGGAAATAAACCAGTCGTTAAACCCATAAATAGAAATGAAATTCCTCCAGCTCAGGGTTCCCAGGTCCCTACTGGACGTGGGGAGATCCCCACCCCACCCCAGCTCCTGTTTATTGCTTTCGTAGTTGAGGAGCTATGGTGGCTCAAGTGGTTAAGACGCTGAACTGCAGGCTGTGGAAGGT
>NW_015164672.1:538935-540599 GCF_001447785.1 Gekko japonicus
TAAATATATATTTAAATAGTAATAACAAAGGAAGTCTTAACTCCCCTTAATTCAGATGCCATGGTCCCAATCCGAATCAGCCCAGCCACATGGGATTTAATTCCCAGCATAGAACTCACAATAACACATTTGTTAATGCAGCCCATGGGAGGATCTGGGGGGAAATAAACCTGTTGTTAAACCCATAAATGGAAATGAAATTCCTCCAGCTCAGGATTCCCAGGTTCCTACCGGACGTGGGGAGATCCCCACCCCACCCCAGGGCTTTACCACAGAGTTTCTGGTACTTCCTGGAGTGGACTGATGGCACTTCTGGGTTTTCCCTGCCCCCCATGTCCCTGCCCCCCCCATTGCCGTATGTGGCAATCCCACTCCAGCCAGTTTCACATTTGTGCACTCCAATCGTATGCACAATTATTCAGAAGTCCGCCCTCCTAAATGTGCACAGGATTAGAGTCTGGCCAAGGTTGTTTGGGCATATCAAGAAAACAACCTCTCCCTCAACAAGGCAAAGGATCTAATAGAAATGGAGACTCCGGAGGCATCTTGAACTCTGAATGCTGTTTCCCAAGTGATGGTGTGAATTAAGCCATGGCAACATTTGAACTTCCCTCCTTAATTTGATGTTTCAACAGATACTAAAGGCATGCCATTCATGTGTGAAACTGTTAAATAGTGTGTTCCATGGATGAGCAGACCCCAAGTCTAGTGATCAGCTACTTTATTAGTAGGCTTACCAAGTGGCGGCGGGGGATCCGCATGTCTTAACAGGATCCCTGCCGCGGGGATGGTGACACGTGTTGCACCGCCGTTGCCAGGATGTGACGCAACGCGGCCAGTTTCACATTTGTGCACTCCAGTCGTATGCACAATTATTCAGAAGTCCGCCCTCCTAAATGTGCACAGAATTAGACTCTGGCCAAGGTTGTTTGGGCATATCAAGAAAACAACCTCTCCCTCAACAGGGCAAAGGATCTAATAGAAATGGATACTCCGGAGGCATCTTGAACTCTGAATGCTGTTTCCCAAGTGATGGTGTGAATTAAGCCATGGCAACATTTGAACATCCCTCCTTAATTTGATGTTTCAACAGATACTAAAGGCATGCCATTCATGTGTGAAACTGTTAAATAGTGTGTTCCATGGATGAGCAGACCCCAAGTCTAGTGATCAGCTACTTTATTAGTAGGCTTACCAAGTGGCGGCGGGGGATCCGCATGTCTTAACAGGATCCCTGCCGCGGGGATGGTGACACGTGTTGCACCGCCGTTGCCAGGATGTGATGCTACGCTTCGCTCTGGCAACGGGACTCCAAACAGCCCCGTTGCCAGAGCGACACATTGCGTCACATCCTGGCAACGGCGGTGCAACGCGTGTCGCCGTCCCCGCTGCAGGGATCCTGTTAAGTCATGCGGATCCCCCGCCGCCACTTGGTAAGCCTATTTATTAGTGATTTCAGCAAGACAAGACTGAAAAACCCCAGGGCAACAACCCTGTTAAATAGCATGCAAAACCCACACCCAAACACACCCCACTCCCAATGATAGGCTATTTACATAACATTACTCCTTGATTGGTTACTTCCAGAATCCTGGTGGTGGGCTATTGTTCTTGGGCTTCAAGCTCAGGCCGTCTCAGGTAGAACAGTTCTGGAATGTTTCCGT
>NW_015164672.1:540609-544818 GCF_001447785.1 Gekko japonicus
ATCCCTGCCGCGGGGATGGCGACCCGCGTTGCACCGCCGTTGCCAGGATGTGATGCTACGCTTCACTCTGGCAACGGGACTCCAAACAGCCCCGTTGCCAGAGCAACGCGTTGCGTCACATCCTGGCAACGGCGGTGCAACGCGTGTTGCCGTCCCTGCTGCAGGGATCCTGTTAAGACATGCGGATCCCCTGCCGCCACTTGGTAAGCCTATTTATTAGTGATTTCAGCAAGACAAGATTGAAAAAAACCCAGGGCAACAACCCTGTTAAATAGCATGCAAAACCCACACCCAAACACACCCCACTCCCAATGATAGGCTATTTACATAACATTACTCCTTGATTGGTTACTTCCAGAATCCTGGTGGTGGGCTATTGTTCTTGGGCTTCAAGCTCAGGCCGTCTCAGGTAGAACAGTTCTGGAATGTTTCAGTCCCAGTACACAGGGCTTTTTTTGTAGAAAAAGCCCAGCAGGAACTAATTAGCATAACAGGCCACACCAAACAGCGGAAATTCATTAGCATATTAGGCCACACCCACGGCAGCACAGCTCATTAGCATATTAGGCCACACGCCCATGTTACCAGAAGTGTGGTAATCCAGCCACGCCCACCTTTTGCTTCTTATTCTGTTGACCTTGTTTGTGGTCAAAACCCAGGGCTTTTTTTTGAAGCAGGAACTCCTTTGCATGTTAGGCCACACACCCTAATGTAGCCAATTCTAATGCATTTCTGCTGTTGGGTGTGGCCTATTATGCTAATGAGTTCCCGCTGGGCGTGGCCAACTTGGGAGCCAGCCGGAACTCCGTTCCTGTGCGTTCCTGCCCAAAAATAGCCCTGCCAGTACATAACAGAAACCTATGGGGAAGCCTTCAACGTCAGCATATCACTCAAGGTTCGTTCCCTGCAGCATTCTGGAGAGAAGCCTCTCCAAGATTCAGGGTGGCCTGACCTGGAATGACCCACGCTAGCCTGATCTCGTCAAACCTTGGAAGCTAAGCGGGGTTGGCCCTGGTCGGTATGTGGATGGGAGACCACCAAGGAATTCCAGGGTTGCTATGCAAAAGGAGGCAATGGCAAACCACCTCTGAACGTCTCTTACTTTGAAAACCCTGTGAGGGCTGCCGTAAATTGGCTGTGATTTGATGGGACTTTCCACCACTTTCAGGGTGAAAAGAGAGCCAGGAATTTGGTGAACAGAAGCGGAGGGCGGATATTGGAGACCATCCCATGGCAGTGGTGGTAGAGGTGCCAAAGAAAGGGACAGCATGGCATTGCTTTATTTATTTTAAAATCGCCTCTTAAAATAAAGCTTCCTTTCATTGGGCAGGGAGGTTACAATGAAAAGTTTTTTAAAAAATGCAAGGCCTGTCGAAAACAGCGGAGAAAACAGACGGACAAAGCAAAAGCTGATGCCTTCAACAACAGAACTCCATCTTCTGTTTAAAGTCCCCTTCCTCTAGTCCAGTGATGGCGAACCTTTTAGAGACCGAGTGCCCAAACTGCGACCCAAAACCCACTTATTTATTGCAAAGTGCCAACACGGCCATTTAACCTGAATACTGAGGTTTTACTTTAGAAAAAACAACCCATACATTAACTTAAGATGATCCAAACAAAGTAAGGAAAGCAATCCCAAATGCTTTCATCTACTTAAAATTATTTGGCAGAGAATTCGACACTTTAATGATGGTCTGGGCCTGGCTGGGGCGATGGCACGGGTGCCCACAGAGAGGGCTCTGAGTGCCACCTCTGGCACCCATGCCATAGGTTCGCCACCACTGCTCTAGTCCCTCCCCTATCCAAACCCCACCCTCCTCAGGTTACATCCCCAAAATCTCCAGGTGCTTCCCAACAGGAGAGGGGGAACATACAGAAGAAGCGGCTTCCCATCAGGTTTGATTCCCATCGTGGCTATTCAGAGATTGTCTCCCCCTTCCCTTCACTTGCTGTGAGAATGTCTGTCTTCTTGCTTCTCAGAGGCAGCTCAGAGATGTGTCGCGACAGCCAGCTGGGCCCTTTGAATCTTCCAGGCGCTGGCTCGGACGGGAGCATCCTTCATCTTGAATAAACAGCATCATGTCATTTCTGGCCCGGCTTTCCTGTGGGAAAAAATGGACCAAAGAAAAGCATTGCTTTTGCCCCATACCAGAAGACAGGATACTCCATGCTAGGTCAGATCCTGGCAGCCAAGCTGAAAGGCCACAAACAAAAAGGCCACAGGCATGCAGCCTGGCACATGGGCGCATGATGTTCCAAGAGGGGCAGTGGCTGAATCAGCAGCATCTGATCCACTGGGAGTGAAATGGAGAGGGCGAGGGACGCCAGAGCTCAAAGGAAGAAGCAGCAGAAATGCCAAGAAAAACAGCAGCTCTTCTTTTTGCAAATGATTTCAAAGGGCTTAGACTGGAGTAATTCTGTTTAGGAGGGCACTGTAAGTTTCTTTAGGGCGGTTAAAGTTTCTTTCTTTGGTTTAGTCAGGAACAAACACAGCCATGAACATGGGAACCAGGGTGTGGCCCTGGCTCAGCAGCAGAGCATCAGCTTTCTAAGTAGGAGATCCCAGGTTCAATCCCTGGCATTTCTAGTTAAAAGGATCCGGTGATGTGAAAGACCTCTTGTGGAGACCCAGAGTAGACAATAGTGACCGTGACAGGCCAATTATCTGACTCAGCAGAGGGAAGGGTTGCCAACCTCTAGGTGGTAGCTGGAGATCTCCTGCTGTTCCAACTCCTGCTATTAGAACTCATCTCCAGGTGGCACAGGTGGCAGAGATCAGGTCACCTGGAGAAAATGGCCGCTCTGGAAGATGGACTCTATGGCATTATATTCCATTGAAGTCCCTCCCCTCCCCAAACCTTGCTCTTCTCAGGCTCCACCCCCCAAATCTCCAGGTATTTCCCAGAGCTGGCAACCCTGGCAGAGGGCGGCTTCATTATGTTCATGTTTGAGTTCAGTTGCTCCTTTAAGACCAACAAAGTTTAATTCATGCACATGGAAGCTTGTACCCAGAATTAAACTGTGTTGGTTCTTAAAGGTGACACTGGACTCAAACTTTATTCTACTGTCCAGACCAACATGGTGACTTGCCTGAATCTATGTCCATGTTAGTTTAACCCAGTGGACTTTAATCTGGAGAACCGGGTTTTGATTAACCACTCCTCCAGAGGTAGTAGGTCTTGTGAAAGACTTCCACATGAGACCATGGAAAGCTGCTGCCAGTCAGAGCAGGCAATCCTGACCCTGAGAGATTAATGATCTGACTCAGGATAAGGCAGCTTGATGTGATCATGGATGACCTTTGGGCAAAGAGCACTTGGGCAACAGGTGGGTTTACCAGACTGTCTGCCATGGTGGGCTCCAAAGCCCTGCAGCTATTCTTCTGTGGCCAGTTTGGAGAAGTGGTTAAGAGTGGCGGACTTTAATCTGGAGAACCGGGTTTTGATTCCCCACTCCTCCACATGAAGCCAGCTGGGTGACCTTGTGTCAGTCCCAGTTCTCTCAGAGCTGTTCTCTCAAGAGCAGTTCTCTCAGAGGTCTCTCAGCCCCACCTACCTCACAGGGTACCTGTTGTGGGGAGAGGAAAGGAAAGGAGAATGTAAGCCACTCTGAGACTCGGAGTGAAAGGAGGGGTGTAAATCCAATCTCTTCTTCCTCCTCTTCTCCTTCCTCTTCTTCCTCTTCTCCTCCTTCTCCTCTCCAGTGGGAACAACAATGGGGGTTGGGAAGAGGTGTCACGCGACATCACAAAATTAATTTCGGTAATATCCAGAAGTGACCTTTGAGGGTGGACAGGATAAAAAGTAATCAGTTGCTGGAGAGATTTTGTTCCCAGTCCAGCCTGCCCCAGAAGCTGAGTGTGGGTAAAACCAGTTTGAGCAAATGAGCTCTCTTAAGGAAACAGAGAGTGAGTATAAATGGGAAATTTTCTCAGTACAGGGTGGTAAGCAGTGGGTCACCACAGGGATCAGTACTCGGTCCAATGCTTTTTAACTTGTTTATTAATGATTTGGAGTTAGGAGTAAGCAGTGAAGTGGCTAAATTTGCCGATGACACAAAGTTTTTCGGGGTGCTGAGAACCAGGAAGGAATGATAAAAGGGTTGGAACACTTTCCCTATGAAGAAAGGTTAAAATGCTAGGGGCTCTTTAGCTTAGAGAAACGACGGCTGAAAGGTGACATGATCGAGGTTTATAAGATGATGCATGGG
>NW_015164672.1:544843-555422 GCF_001447785.1 Gekko japonicus
GTGCTTGGGGGGGGGGGCAGCAGTGGGAGGGCTTCTAGTGTCCTGGCCTCAGTGCTGGACCTCCTGATGGCACGTGGTATTTTTGGCCACTGTGTGACAGAGTGTTGGACTGGATGGGCCATTGGCCTGATCCAACATTGGCCTCTCTTATGTTTACGTAAGGTCAATTTTTGTGGACTCAGATGCTTCCTTTCAACCCCCATTTGCAGCATGGAGCCCACTTTCAATTTGCGTCACCCCCCTCCTTCCATCTTCTCTCTTCTCACCCCTGCTTCCTCTCCCCCCCCTTTCTCCTCAGCCCATCCTTCTGCTTCACTCTCTTTGACAAAACTACTGTAAGCCATATGAACAAAAGACACAGGAGAATGTGGTGTTGGCGGAGACCAGGAGTGGCCAAACTTGCTTAACGTAACAGCCACACTGGAGCTGCGGTGGCTCAAGTGGTTAAGACACTGAACTGCAGGCTGTGGAAGGTCGGTAGTTCAGCAGTTTGAGACCCGGGTGCCACATGACGGAATGAGCTCCCGTCTCTAGTTCCAGCTCCTGTCAACCTAGCAGTTCGAAAGCAAGAAATTGCAAGTAGATAAATAGGTACCACTTCGGTGGGAAGGTAACAGCGTTCCGTGCGCCTTGGTGTTTAGTCATGCCGGCCACATGACCACGGAAACGTCTTTGGACAGCGCTGGCTCTTCGGCTTTGAAATGGAGATGAGCACTAGAGTCGGATTCGACTGGCTTTTGAGCAAGGGAACCTTTACCTTTACCTTTAACAGCCACACAGAATAAACATCAGGTGTTTGAGAGCCACAAGACATGAACAAATATTACGCACACATTTTATTGAAAAATATGCAAATTTGCTTTTTATTAACATTAAATTAGACTGTGTAAAAGAGCCACATGCGGCTCCCGAGCTGCAGTTTGGCCACTCCTGGGAGGCAAATCCAGTTTGGTGGAGACAAACCCAGTTTCAGGTGCACTGCGACCCAGTTTTGATTTCCGACCCACCAGGTGGAGACCGATGCCTTAGAGAAAAAGGCAGGTCTTTGTGCAAGTGTGCAGGTGCGAGAATTGCCAACGAGGCTCTTCCCAAAATGAGTAAGCTGCAAATCTGTCCCCGCAGATACAGACACATGCACTCGCGCACCTGCCCCGGGCAATCTTAGAAATAGGGCATCTGTTCTTCCGGCTGTCTGATGGGGAGCGAGTATCCTCCCTTCCTGCAGTAGATCAACTCAAACACTTTGCACTCATTTGCACCTCGCAAAAAAAGTTTTCCATTGATTTTACTAAAAAGCAAGAGGTAATTACATTCGTGACAGAATGGCCATGCATTAGCGGGAAGTTATAAATAACGGAGCATAAATACGACAGTGGCAAGCGGATAGGATTACCCAGAAGGCTGTGCAGCGGAGAACATAAATATGGCCTGTGAAGGTGGCAGGGGAGAAACACTGAGTGTGAGACTAAGTTCTGATACCCAGCTGAGAGACAATGCGGCGTCATGGTTAGAGTGCCGGACTACGGTAGGGGAGACTGAGGTTGGAAGCTCGCTGGGTGCCCTCGGGTGAGTCACCCACTGTCAGCCTAACCAACCTCACAGGGTTGTTTTAAGAATAATATGGAGGAAAGGAGAATGATGTGAACTGCTTTGGGGTTCCCTTGGGGAGAAAGGCAGAATATATAAATGAAGCAAATAATTAGGGTTGTCAGCCCCTTATCATGGGCAACGACGACCATGCCGGGTCCCTGCCCGAGCTGGCAGTGCAGCCGGAGTCGCCGGCATCACCAGAGCTGGAAGCCGGCCCCTCTGACTCCTTGGGAGTCAGCGCCCGAGCCAATAACCCCCTGCACCTGGTCCTGCAGCAGCCGCCAAGGTACAGGTGCAAACAGAAAGCCTGCCGGAGGGACTTAACAACCTGCCGCCGAGACACATACTGGCAGGGAAGGCGGGCATCGAGCCCTGAGTACTGATGGGAGCGGCAGCGGCACTAAGGGAAGCACTGCTGGAGGCCTATATAGCTCCCGCTTGGGCTTGGGTTCTCTGTGGAAGCAACAAGTCACATCCGTGCTGACCTCGCGCCCACCCTCAGCTCCTGTTTCCAGACCTCGCTCCTGTTTGGCTCCCTGGATTCCTGACCTCCTGCTTTGGACAACTATTCTCTTGGACTCTCAACTCAGCTCCTGTTCTGTCTCTTTTGGCTACGATCCCTGGACTGGACCTGACTCCTGCCTCCTGGCCCAGCCTAGCCCGTGACACCCCTGCTGGGGGTGGGGTATCCCCTGCCCCTGGGTCCCACCCTCTCCCGTCAATCAACTGCCAGTGGGGGGGACTTACCAGGAGCAGGAGGGAGGGTCAGGCTACATCACTGGCAACTTGGCCACATTGCTTCCGGCATGTACCAGAAGTGACATCATCATGTCAGCAACATCTAGGTGACGCTCTGGTATTTGGGCAAAAACTCTATTGTAGAAGTCATTTTTACTATAGGGGTTTTGCCCAAATACCAGAGCATTGCCAGGATGTCCCAGTGTGATGACATCATTTCCGGGACCTAGCAACCTTATAAATAAATCTTACTTGCACCACACAAGAGGGTAGCTATTTGAATTTGAAACAGAGTAAACTTCAGTGGGGAAACCTCTGTTTATTCAAAAACATCTTACATTGCTCGAAGCAGACGTTTGGGGGCCATAAGATGTTATAGCCCCATATACTGGGATAGGGTTGCCAAGTTCTTTTTCGTCTGCGGCGGGGGACTCCCAGACGGCGTCTTGAGCGCGTGCGCAAAGCGCGCGTGCGCCGCATGCACGTTAGTTGGAGGTGATGTGATGACGCCAGGCATGCTGGGGGCGGGGCCACAGCCATCTGAGGGGGAAACATAGAGTTTTCCCCTCAGATGGCTGTGTCCCCGCCCCCAGCGTGCCCGGCGTCATCACGTCACCTCCGGCTGACGTGCACGCCGGGGTGAGGTTTCCCCTAGGGCCCGATTCCACAGCAGCGGAAATCGGGCCTCCAAAGCGGGGGGAAATCCACCCCCCGGGGGGACTTGGCAGCCCTATACTGGGAGCAGGGGCAGACTGGGAAGTTAAAATGGCCCTGGAAGAAGTCAAGCTAAGGGGCCCTTCCTATGCCACATCATACCAGAACTGAAGGCCCCCTTGGCTCAACGGTGCCAACAAGTCCTCTCAGTTCACCTGTTGCCTCCTCCTGCAAACTGGTGGCAGTTCTGCAGGAAGTAATTGATGAGCAGACACGGATCCCTGCTTCTGAAGTGTCCAAGCCAAGCGGCCTGCACCACAGAGCTGCTGGGACTTGCCTCTGCTTGCTCCTGGCTGCCAATGGTCTTGTAGGCAGTGACCCATCAGAAAATTTCTGTATCAATTACGTGGGCCTCCCAACTCCTCCCATTATTCGTTTTCTCCAAAATGGGGCAATGGGCATTATGCATGCATACATGCAGGGCTTTTTTTTGTAGAAAAAGCCCAGGAGGAACTCATTAGCATAATAGGCCACCCCAACAGCAGAAACTCATTAGCACATTAGGCCACGCCCCTGACAGTGCAGCTTATTAGCATATTAGCTGTGGGGAGCCCAGGCAAGCCCCCCCTTGAAGGGAAGGCAGTTTAAACTGTCTTCCCTTGGTGTTGTGTAGTGGGTTCGACGCATGAAGGAACTGGACGGAGTGTAATTATGAGCTCATATTTTACTGGTACACAACAGAACAACCAATACTGGCCAGGCAGCCAACTATATACAGTCCCAGGGAGCCACCCACAGGTCTCATTGGAGAGTTTAAACTTCCCGCCAAAGTTCCTATTGGTGCCCGCTTACGGTTTCAGGATCCTAGTCCCTATTGTTCTCTGGAGCCAAGCTATGCTGCATGTCGCTGGTGCCTAGTGGCGGTCAGTGGACATAACACTTGGTTTGCCCGGGCACCCCACGGCTGCCTCCCCAATCCTTCCAGGGGCCCCCTGGCCCGCCTGCCTCGGAGTAGGGGGGGTGTCGCTCTCCAGGCCTTCCCTCTGTAGCCATGCACACAGAGGTTTTGGCTGTAGTGGGCATGGCCAACTCTGAAGCCAGCCGGAACTCTGTTCCTGTGCATTCCTGTCCAAAAATAGCCCTGCATACATGCATCTGGATTTTAGGAGGTTCTGGTTCATGCATGCATTGCCCCTATTCAGACAACATGACTACTGCATGTCACAGGAGCACAGGCGGTGGCATGCACTCCTGATCTGTGCAGTTCCTGGGATCCTGGTATGTGTGGATGTCGCCTCTGAAAAGGACGATTGCAGCAGAGGATTCTGGAATGCATTCTAGGGCACAGTCCCTACCTAGCCCTTTGGGAAGGTCTAGGTGTTATGCCACATGAACTGAGAGAGTCCTTCCTAAAGTATGCACACACCATTCCCAACAGCTGCAGGTAAAGCGCATTAATGGAAGACAGACTGTCAGTTTGCAGGCTGTCTGCTGTGTGACTGATCTCGTCATTAGGGAAACGCCTTTGTTCCTTGGAATATCATTTGGTATCTGCAGATCGACCTACACACTTCAGTCACTCCCCAGAGTGCCCATAAATCTCATGGGAGAGGCAGCTTCACCTTGTTTTACCACATAGCCCAGTGGCGGAATTAATGCTTTGCATGCAGAAGAACCCAGGTTCAATCCCCGGCATCTGCAACTGACGGGTCTCACAGGTAGTAGATGCTGAGAAAGATCTTTCTCTGCCCTGGAGAGCCCCTGCCCAACATGGCTAGACAACAAGGAGCTGGATGGACCATCGATCTGACCTGATGTACAGCTTGGCATGTTCATAATACAAAGGAGGAGCTGAGAAGATCTATTGCAGACACAACAAGCTGCCAGACCCAATTAGTTCCGTAAAGATTTCAAAGAGGAAAGTTGAGGTAGCTTGTTGGAGAAAGGGGGAGAGATAGCTTGATGCCTCTGCACCAATTTCTCTTGTTCTCATATCACTGATGATAAATGTATTTATTTAATGCATACCTCACCTTTCTCACCAATGGGAATCCAAAGCGGCTTACGTTGTTCTCATAATTTTCTCCTCACAACAGCCCTGTCGGGTAGGGTAGGCTGAGAGAGACTGATTGGCCCAAGGTCACCCAGCAGACTTCCATGGCACAAGTGGGGATTGGAACCTCAGTCCCCCTGATCTTAGTCCAACAGTCTAACCACTACACCACCCTGGATCTCATTCATTACATTAGATTAAATTAAAACATAAGAGATTGTGCTTTATCCATACAATGCATGTCCTATGCATGTCCATTGAAGGACTTGAACCCAGGTCCAAACCCATCTTCCTACCCACTCAAGATCTAGCTGCAAGCAACTCAAATGGAGATTACAAATCTGTTATCAACATTCCTAAATGCAAATTAGGGGAAGTCATTGCCAAATCATATGTGATGTGGGAGAACAGTTATTTGATCTCCCAGTGGTTTTCGCATTTCTTTAATGCCGAGGTCAGGAGCCCAAAACTGGATGAGAAGATTTGGCAGAGGAGGACTAAACTCCTTCCCCTGTGCTACCTTCCTGGTCTAAATGGTATCTCTGCAACTGCTGTTATCAGTGTTCCCTCTAAGCTGAGTTTGCAACTGCTGTTATCAGTGTTCCCTCAAAACTGAGTTAGTCTGAGCTAGCTCCCAGTTTTTTAGCCTCTGGCTCACACATTTTTGTCTTTTCTCAGGAAGGATGGCTCAAAAGCAAACTGATTTATGCAGTAGCCAAATCACTCGCTCACAACTTTAATGCCAGTAGGAGTTTTCACAAGACTCCACAGCTTAGAGGGAGCATTGGTTACCATATTTTGAACAGCACAAAAAGAGGACGTATTTCCAGACGGACCACTTCAAACCAGTGATCGCTAGGACAAAACTCATTTTAGATGCCCCTACTATTTAAGGTGAAGCTTCCCTCAGCTGGGGGACTACTGAGCAAAACAGGCTCAGCCCCCCAACCCAAAAAGAGGACATTTTCAGCTTAAAAAAAAAAAGAACCCAAAAGAGGACTGACACTAGAAAAAAGAGGATCTGTTCTCTTTAAAAAGGACATAATGGCACGGTCACACAGGCCAGATAACGCGGGGGGGGGAGGTGTGGCTCTTTGCACTGGCACAATTAGACCCGCCAGAACGCGATCAGACGTGACGGTGGCACACTGCAGTTTCGTCCGTCAGCGCGTTGTCAGCTATGCTGCCATGGGGGTTGGGATGTTCTTCCTCTCTCTCTGCTTTGCACTGAAATGCTTATCTCTAAAGAAGTACAGGTGTGTTGGGGGGGTGTTGTCTGCCTTCCAGGTAAGCCGTGGGAGCGGAACAATTCCCAGCTTCGCATAGTAAAAGTTTGCTGCCTCTAGCCCGCGTGCAGGAGGGTGCCTAATTGGCCAGCGCAGTGGGGCCAGCGCATACGAATGCCCTATATCTCATTAGGTTCAAGAGACAACTGCTATTCTTAACAGTGACTGTGTTAATGCATCTATGGCTCCACAATAAAAGTATAACCTTTCCAAGAACTGTGTACTCCACTGTTGGCTGTGGGTTCTGACACGCGTGCACGTCAAGGAGGACAGCTGGGGGGAAAGCCACGCGCTGGCACGATCACATGGAACGATTCCATCTGCAGCTCGTGGCAAACCATTTGCTAGTACATTTGTTGAGATACTTTTTAACTGCGCAGCTTCGGCGGCACGCCACGGGTTGGCCACAGGTGCGCTACGCTTGCCAGATGGTGTGGTCTGATCACACCCTGAAAATCTGCCCAGCATTCGTGGCTCTCCCGTGGCAAATTCGGCGTGTGAACGGTAACCCTATGTTAATCCCACTGGTTTTCCCAGCAAAGTCCACAAAAACACTGAGAGTGATATAGATCAGGAAAATCGCAAGCGTGTTGAGTTTCTTTTCCCCAGTTGCTGCTACTCCAGTCCAGTCCATTGCCTTCCAGCCCCTCAATGGCCGCTTTGAAGTGAAGCTTAAAACATCAGAAGTTCCACCCGCATAGTTCCCCGATCTCATGTCGCTTGCACTGCACATATTTGTGAATTGCACCTTCTCTCTGGCAGCATTCCTAGCCATCTGGATGGGTTTCCCAGCCCAATGAACTTCCAGAAGTCAACTTATTTATTTCCCAACCACTGCAACAACAAGCCTGAACAGAAGGGCTGTCTGGCTGGTTTCAGAAACTCAGTTCTGTTTTGCGATCCTTTGCCAATCAGATCTGTTTTGAGAGGCACAGAAGCAACATTGCACTGGGAATTTATAGTTGCGCTGTTGCAATTAGGGCCATATTAGAATAATATCTCCTCCCGCAGAAGGGAGACAATAAAATAACCCGCCAACACCAGCCTCAGGGTAGTAGGGATAACTTTTACTATTAGGAGTAAATCTGTTAACCACATGTGCATAGTCAACACAGGACACCTCTTGCGCTGTGTGTCGTCAAGTCGCTTCTGAATCACAGCGACCCTATAGGGAACGACCTCCAAAATGTCCTACCCTTAACAGCTTTGCTCAGTTCTTGCAAACTGAAGGCCCTGGCCTCCTTTATTGAGTCAATTTATTTTATGTTGGGTCTTCTTTGCCTGCTGCCTTTGACTTTTTCTTTCATTATTGCGTCTTGTCTTCTCATGATATGATCGAAGTGCCATAGCCTCAATTTAGCCATAGTTTCTAGGGAGAATTCAGGCTTGATTTGATCTAGGAAAGGTAAAAGGTCTAGGTTTCGCTTGCTCGAAAGCCAGTCGAATCTGACTCTCGGGATGCAGTGTTCATCTCCATTTCCAAGCCGAAGAGCCAGCGCTGTCCAAAGATGTTTCTGTGGTCATGTGGCCGGCATGACTAGATGCCGAGGCACACGGAACGCTGTTACCTTCCCACCGAAGCGGTACCTATTTATCTACTTGCAATTTCTTGCTTTCGAACTGCTAGGTTGGCAGGAGCTGGGGCCAGAGACGGGAGCTCACTCCATCATGCGGCACTCCGGTCTCGAACTGCCGAACTACCAGCCTTCTGGTCTGCAGTTTAGCATCTTAACCACTTCAGCCACCGCAGCCCCTTGATTTGATCTAGAACCCACTAATTTGTGGGGGGGGGGGTTGGTGGTCCACGAAATCTGTAAACCCTCCTCCAACAACACATTTCAAACAAATCAGTTTTCTTCCTATCAGCTTTCTTCACTGTTCAACTTTCTCGTCGATACATAGTATAGGAGGAATACCGCAGTATGAATTATCTTGATCTTGGTCTCCAGCAACACTTCCTTATTCTTAAGGATCTTTTCTAATTCCTGACTGCCCTTCCATGCAGGGTTGCCAGCCCCCCCCCCACCTGCTACGTGTTTGCCCTTTTGTGCGAATCAGGCAGTGTGCACTTTCACATGATCTGGAGCTGTATGTCCATAGAAAAATATGTGTGCTGTCCTATTCAGATAAAATCTTGAATACGTGTGTATGTGGGCAGCAGGGGCTTATGTTATGTGTGGTTGGTGTAACAAAATCAGATATTTGAAAAGAGCTTCTGTCTTAGCCCGAAAGTAGCAAAGAGACCAAGTTGAAAATAGCAAAGAGACTGCAAGTTGGGGTGAACGCTCTCTCTCTCTCTCTCTCTCTCTCTCTCTCTCTCGGATCAGGAAGAAGGGGAAGCTTGTGTTCTGATCCCCGGTCGCCATGCCGTGGGTTCCTGGGCCATTCATTTTATTTATATTTATTTATTTATTTATAATGGCAAAACATTTGAAAATATAATCTTCAGGTGAGCGTCCCAAGATTCGGTCCTCCTCATCGATCTGTCTAGTGCATTTTTATCCCACCCTTCCTCCAAGGAACTCAAGGCAGTGTACATGGTTCTCTTTTCTCTATTTTATCCTCACAACAGCCCTGCGAGGGAGGTCAAGTAGCATGTGTGTGACCAGCCGACTGACAGCTCAAATTCCAGTCCACCACTCTAACTGTTACACCACATTGGTTCATCTGGGAGTACAAAAAAGATCCCTCTATGCTGAATATATTACCTTATTTATTTATGATTAAAAATACATGGTGCATGCTCCGCACAAAGGCTGTTGCAGAGAAGTAGGCCGGAATAAAATAAATGAGTGGTTAAAACAATGCAACCCATTTACACCTGGTTTTAAACAATGAAGAGAGAGGTGCCTATCCATAAAACTGTTTCGAGAAGACATTCCATCAAACCAAAGGCCTTTGTCCTGATCCTGAAGCAGAAGGTCTTGTCTAATCGGCTAAAGTGTAAAGAGCAGACCAGGTGGGCTTCCCAAGGGAGGAAGTGTTAGAAAGTGAAAAGGCAAATTGTAGCTGCAACTTTTACCCTGTTAACTCAGCCAGGCAGAGGAAATGTATGCTGGGATCTGTCCCACATAATGAGGCCCAGCAAGGCCTCTCAGTTCTTAACTAAATTACAGTATGATCTGTAACACTTACTAGCACTCAGAAAAGGTTCACCCTGGATCTGTGCTAAACAACACTCAGAATTCATCTGTGTCTGATCCAAGGTAGGGTTACCAGGTGTCCTCCTTTTAGAGGACATGTCCTCTCTTTTTTGGTGTCTGTCCTCTTTTGGGCTCTTTGTTAAAAACTGATGAAAATGTCCTCTTTTTGGGCTGGAAGATTGGGAATATTCCTATGTGGTAGAAATTATCACAGTTTAAATAGTAGGGGTATTTAGAATGAGATTTGTCCTAGTTTGGTGTAGTGGTTAAGTGCATGGACTCTAATCTGGGAGAACCGGGTCTGATTCCAGTTGCAGCTCCTGGATGACCTTGGGCAAGCCATAGTTCTGTTAGATCTGTTCTTGAAAGAGCAGTTTTTGAAAGAGCTCTCAGCCCCACCTACCTCACAGGGTGTCTGTTGTGGGGAGGGGAAGGGAAAAGAGTTTGTAAACCACTCAGAGACTCCGAGTGAAGGGTGGGATATAAATCCAATCTCCTCCTCCTTCTCCTCCTCCTCCCTTCTTCCTCTTCTTCCTCCTCCTCCTCCTTGTTTGAAGTACCAGTCAGCCGGGAAATATGTCCCCTTCTTCACTTTTCAAAATATGGTAACCCTAACTACTGATGAGAAGGCTGCGAAAGGGAACGCATGATCTTGTGATGATCAGGCTTCATTTGCTAATCAAATTGAGATGGTTTAAAAATATAATTCAGTGACAGGTGGCTGGTGGAGGTTGTCACTGAGCGAAACAAAGGAAGGACTGCGAATCACATAAAATCTAATGTGGAGAAAGAGCTGCATTGACTGTGTGGAGTATTTTAGTACTTGGTTGATTAATTAGCTGACTAATGAGTTAAAAGCAGCACGCTTAATCAGATAAAAATGTTAATTGTTCCGGCAACACTCGTTTAAGTATGATTTACACCCTTGTGCAAGATACACTTGCTCTTTGATGCATTTAGCTAAAGCTCCCATTCATTTCCAGAAATCCATGTTAAATTACTTTTATGCCCACAGCTACTTTGTAGACACCATGCAACCTGATTCAGAAGTGAGTCCGTTGAGCAGGATAGGACTTAAACCAGTGGCTTGTTTTTCTGTTCATTTCAGTGAGACT
>NW_015164672.1:555481-570798 GCF_001447785.1 Gekko japonicus
ATCCACACATTACAGATTACACAGGTTGAATCGGAAATCAGGTTTGTCAGTTGCCCTCCTTCCTCGACACTCCCTTTGGTTCAAAGCAGCAGCCGGAGAGAGAAGGGTGAAATGATGGTGTGGATGCCGCAATGTCACTTCTCAGTGAGCACCCAGAAGCGGCATCACAATATCCACAAGTCTCTAAGAGAGCCAGTTTGGTGTAGTGGTTAAGAGCACAAACTCTAATCTGGGAGAACCGGGTTTGATCCTCCACTCCTCCATATGCAGCTGCTGGTGCGACCTTGGGTCAGTCCCAAGTTCTCTCAGAGCTGTTCTCTCAAGAGCAGTCCTTGAAAGAGCTCTCTCAACCCCACCTACCTCACAGGGTGCCTGTTGTGGGGAGGGGAAGGAGATTGTATGCCACTCTGAGACTCGGAGTGAAGAGTGGGGTATAAATCCAACTCCTCCTCCTCCTCCTCCTCCTCCTCCTTTTTCTTTTTCTTCTTCTTGAGCAGGGTAATTTACTTTTCAAAATGTGCCAGATCTTGGAATTCTGCTCGGTGTAACTTTGTATGAGGTAGCTGAGGTAGAGCCATCCCCAAAAGCTCTACACCAAGTCTGATTTCTATTAATGTCAAAGAATCCCGCTCTGGTTTCCATTACAGCCCTTGATTCTCAACCCTATAATTTCTCCTAATGCCCCCCCCACCTCTCTGTTCACTTGTTAATCTTCCCTGGCTAAAGGTTTCCTATCTCCTATTCTTTGTGTACAAAGTGTCCTTTCAACGGGATGTCTCCGTCTGAAGAATGACAGGCCAAGGGGGCAACCGACGTCATGGCGGCTTTGATTTCTTGCAAGGAGCCAGCACAACCAAAGGCAACAATTTCCACAAAATGCGATCTGTTAATAGATGGCAGAAGTAGTGAATTAGGAGGAAATGCAGAAAATGTGGGTTTGCTTGCAATATTGTGCATGTGTCTATATGGGAAGGTGTTTGTTTCAGGAAATTCAAATTACGTATCCTCAGGATAAACCTATGAGTTCTGGGAGGGAATTTAGAGAAAAATCCGATGCTCCTCATGGCCAATATAATAAGGCACATAAATATGTCTGCAACAGCTTGTGGACTGCATTATCAATATTTCTCTACTTTAAAATATTGATTCATTCCACATGCAAAGGTCCTGGCAGGCTTTCTTCTCACCGGTTGAGGTTTTAGGAGCCGATTGATCCGCTTGTGTTGTTGATAGAACAGGATTTCTGTTGTTCAAAGGA
This sequence comes from Gekko japonicus, assembly GCF_001447785.1. Taxonomy (NCBI): domain Eukaryota; kingdom Metazoa; phylum Chordata; class Lepidosauria; order Squamata; family Gekkonidae; genus Gekko; species Gekko japonicus. Next base: position 556,740 of record NW_015164672.1, read on the forward strand.
AATGAACTTCAAACGCCAGGTTGCCGTGGATATGGGGGAAACAGAAGAGGACAGGAGAGGTACAGGCAGCCTGGTGTTAGAGTTTATGGAGCTGGAACAGGGCAGGAAAAGGTGAGAGTTCCTGGGTTTTAATATTTAATCTCTTTTTTAAAATGAAAAAGGGGATTGTTTACTTCTGATATTCTGTATTTGGGAAAATAACAGAAAGGTAAAATGCTAAGGCTAATGGTCTGTTAAGCTCTTACTCAAAGCCACATTCCTGATCTGCAGGATGTTTCTTCAACCTACTGTCACCCTTCTGCTTTTTTGTATACTGTCTCCACCACACTTTTCATCCAGGCGATTTGTAGTATCCACATACTACAAGTATAGCAGTTGGGTCTGGGCTCCTCCATTTGATTTCTGAGCCAGTTTGGAGTAGTAGTTAGGGGCGCAGACTCTAATCTGGGAGAACCGGGTTTGATCCCCCACTCCACCACATGCAGCTGCTGGTGTGACCTTGGGTCGGTCCCAAGTTCTCTCAGAGCTGTTCTCGAAAGAGCAGTTCTCGAAAGAGCTCGCTCAGCCCCACCTAGGAGAGGAGGCAGAGAAGGAGGAGATTGGATTTATACCCCCGCCCTTCACTCGGAGTCTCAGAGCGGCTTACAAACTCCTTCCCATTCCCCTCCCCACAACAGACACCCTGGGAGGTAGGTGGGGCTGAGAGAGCTCTGACAGAAACTGCTCTTTTTCAAGAACACCTCTGACAGAACTATGGCTTGCCCAAGGTTATCCAGCAGCTGTGAGTGGAGGAGTGGGGAACCAAACCCACTCCTCGTGCACTTATCCACTACACCAAATTGGGTATAGTACCTCACAGGGTGTCTGTTGTGGGGAGGGAAGCGGAGGGGAAAGGAGACTGTAAGCTGCTCTGAGACTCCTTCGGGTAGTGAAGGGCGGGTTATAAATCCAATCTCTTCTTCTCTTCTGTGTTCTGAGTGCAACAGTCACATGTGAGTGGCAGGTTCTCTCAAACCCCCACACACACACACGTGGTTCCTGATTCAGACAGAGACTGTGGTGTGCAAGGAGAAGGGTTGCCAACCTCCAGGTGGGGCCTGGAGACCACCCAGAATTACAACTGATCTCCAGACTACAGAGATCAGTTGTCCTGAGTGCAACAGTCATATGTGAGTGGCAGGTTCTCTCAACCCCCCCACACACACACACACGTGGTTCCTGATTCAGACAGAGACTGTGGTGTGCAAGGAGAAGGGTTGCCAACCTCCAGGTGGGGCCTGGAGACCACCCAGAATTACAACTGATCTCCAGACTACAGAGATCAGTTCCCCTTGGGAAAAAATGGATGCATTGGAGGGTGAACTCTATGACATTATACCTCGCTGAGGTTCCTGCCCTCCCCAAACCCTCTCTACCCCCAAATCCCCAGGAATTTCCCAACATGGAGCAGGCAATTCTAGTTTTTGGCCTTCCCATGCATGCTGTTTTCCTGACTTCAAAGGGCCCAGGGAATATGTGACTCCATTGGAGGAACTCACTTGTACACAGGTGAGGTTCCAAAACAGAATAGCGGCCTCCTGTGGGAGGGAAGGCTGAAGGTCACTGCACACCCACTCAGAGGTCGATTCGGGGGGGATCGCGGGGGATCGCAGTTCCCCCGGGTGAGGTGTGGGGGCGGGGCACACGATGAAGCCCCGCCCCCTGCTTCCAGCCTCATTCTGTTGCAGAAGGAGGAAGAAGCAGGAGGGTAGGTTGGCGTCCTCCCCCTCTGCCTGGCCGAGGCCACTCCACGTGGCCTCCGCAAGGACTCCCAACCCCATCCAGGAGCTTCCCCGAGGTAGCTGTGTTAGTCTGTTGCTGCAAAATAGTCCAAGAGTTCAAATAGCACCTTTAAGACTAACAAATAGCACCTTTAAGACTAACCTTTAAGACTAAGACTAACTGAGTGGTGGGTGTGGCCTTATGACACACTTCCGGTGATGGCAGGGTGTGTGGCATATGCTAATGAGTTCTGCTAATGAGTTCCCCTAGTTCTTTTTCTACGAAACGACCCCTGCACCCACTACAGTTGTGATCAAAATTGGGCATGAAACATACAGGAATCGAGGGGAGCCTGCAGCTCACATGTGACTATTATACATGACAGAGGGTAGTAACCTTGGACACAGCATGTTTACTCTGTAATGTGCAAATGGGCATCTCTGTTTAGCTAACACAAGTAAAAGGTTAAATGAAATGCCCCCAAGACAATAATAATTTGATAGGCTAGGTTTGCTCTTTAAAAATTAGGTAGGCACGCCATGCCCTGACCTGGATAGCCCAGACTAGCCCGATCTCATTAGATCTTGGAAGCTAAGCAGAGTTGACCCTGGCTAGTATTTGGATGGGAGACTGGGAAGGAAGCCCAGGGTCATGACACAGAGGCAGGCAATACAAACCACCTCTGAACTTTTCTTGCTTTGAAAACCCCATGGGGTCACCATAAGTCGGCTGTGACTTGAAGCATTGGCTTTTTTTTTTTAAGTAAGCCTTTATTATGGCTTTTATATCCTCATTTTCTCTACCCTAAGGAGTCTCAATTGCCTTCCCTTCCTCTTCCCACAACAGGTGCCTTGTGAGGTAGGTAGGGCTGAGAGAGTTCTGAGGCAACTGTGACTAGCCCATGTCACCCAACTGGCTTTTATGTGGAGAAAGAAGGAGAGGAATAGGTTTTTATACCTTGCTTTTCTCTACCTTAAGGAATCTCAAAGCGGCTTCCAATTGCCTTCCCTTCCTCTCCACACAACAGACACCCTGTGAGGCAGGTGGGACTGAGAGAGTTCTGAGGGAACTGTCACTGGCCCAAGGTCACCCAGCAGGCCTCATGTGGAGGAGTAGGGAATCAAACCCGGTTCTCCAGATTAGAATCCTCTGTTCTTAACCGCTACACCACACTGGCGGAACACAAAAGGCCCGTCCAAGCCCAAATTAGATTCCACCCCTGTTACAGATAAGGCAGAGGGAAACTGGAGGATTGATCTAATGGATGATAATGTCCCAATGGCCTAAAATGGTAAACTGAGGACAGGTAGAGGATTGGTCTAGTAGTGGATGATGACCACAGTGGCCCAAAAATCCGAATAGGTGAGGTGGCAAAGGCTTTTTTGTCGCTGTAACCACCACAGTGTCAGAATTCCAAAGGTATCCACAGGCTCAAAATGGTTGGGGACCCCTGGTCTTGTGAATGGCATAATAATTGTCATTCAATGGTTTTGTGCTATTCTTTCACAAGTTTGTTGTCCTCACTGAGTATCCTCCCCAAGCAATTCCCACCAGAAATCAGAGTTAGAGGCAGGTTATACGGGGCGATTTTCAAGGTATGCTTTTTCTTGTATTTTGGGGAAATCCTTCTCAGGATCCCCGCCCCCCCCGCCCCCAATCCATCAGTGATCACACAGAACCATTTGTCATTTTCTTGTTTTACTTGAGTGGTCAAGTTAATTCTTCTCCCAAAAAATGAAAATAAGTTTCGGGACTAACCTATGATCATGACCAAAAGTTTTCTCTGGGACTCTGCTTTTCTATTAGTGTTTGTACCAATGGGAAACTCAGCCCTGTAATCCTCCAGCACCACAAAAATGGTTGTACTGGAATGTACTTAACCCCATGACCAAAGACAGGACCAAACATCTGCCCGGAGGCAGTTCTACACAGTCCAGACAATTTTATACAAGAAGAAAAACAGAGAAACTACAAAAGGTGGATTATGGAGAAAAAAGACCTCCAGTATCTGTCGTATAGGGATTGAGCCACATGGGTATATATATATAAAAAAAGGCCTCCAAAAAGGTCACAAATTAATCTGACCTGCGTTGTAAAATTCCTTCCTGACTCTCAATACAGGGATCAACCCAAGTCTGATTATAAACTAAACATGTGCACTGATTCATCCCCAAGCCATTGGGTACAACTCTGCGTTTCTTCCAGATCATTTGGGCACAGGCTTTGCAGGGTTCCAAACTGATTTCCCATCTGTTACTTGAAGGGAAATGGCGAAATCGCTGGTATCCATCTGAGCCCTGCCCCTGTGTCCTCCTCGAACAAACTGCCAGGAAATGGCTCAGATTCCTGCTCGGGAATGGGAATCCCATCTCTGACATCGTTAACGCCAAGCATCGTTAAATCACAGGCCACCATGCCTTCTTTGGACAGCTGTGCAGATTGGTGTGCTCACCTCCTGCTGCTGGGGGCACCTCCACAAACCGCTGGCGTCTGGACAGCAAGATTCATTGAGACGGTCACCGTGCAGCTCGTTTGTCATCCGACAATTTGGGTCAGTGGCCTTTTAGGTTGCTTTCTTCTAAATCAGCTTTGCTTCCCTTCTGCAGACTCCTGGTTTCCGAGAGGCCTTTCTGAGGCCAAAGGGAAGATGCAGAAAGGATGGTAGACGTGAGCAGGTCAGGGCAACATATGTGTGGCACAGTCCTACCATGTAAAGGGGCCATCCAGATCCCAGGTGCTCTGGAGCTGTGGCGTTCCAATGTCATTGTGTAGATTCATGCCATAAAGCAGCCACTTCCTTCGTTGCTTGACAAGGGAGCGTGCTTAGGAGGCCCCTGAAAGAGATCCGTTGAGCTCCTGCAGCTGCATCCTTCATCTTTTCACATCCACTTTGCCTCGAGCTCACGATACAAATCCTTCAATCAGCTCCCGCTTACCTTAAGGCCAAACAAGAAGTTAAAGCTTTTTAACGACTCGGGCATGGGTAACCCTGGACCTGACTCACTTTCCACGCAGCCATACAGCAGTTGCAGAGAAATGCTTTTGAAAGGGCGGCAGGTTCCCAAGTCTACCCGGAACAAAATGTGTGGGAAGGAAGCGGCTGCCAGCACCTCCTGCCCAATCCCTTGCTGGCTGCACACACTGCCCAGTGCCCCTGGGGGAAAGTCTACAGGCATCCATGAGCACAGGCAGGGGAGAGCTTGTGAACAGAGAAGGGAAGGATGCACAAACAGGGGGGCGACGTGCAGGTAGGCAGGAGGGAAGGAGGGCATGTGTGCCTGGTGATGGGCATATTGGGATATTTGGTTGACATAGGCCCCTGCCACACGGCAGGGGAAAAGCCTCTTAAGGCAGGGGAGAGCTTGTGAACAGAGAAGGGAAGGATGCACAAACAGGGGGGCAACGTGCAGGTAGGCAGGAGGGAAGGAGGGCATGTGTGCCTGGTGATGGGCATATTGGGATATTTGGTTGACATAGGCCCCTGCCACACGGCAGGGGAAAAGCCTCTTAAGGCGCGGCATTTAAAAAATGTCCGGGCATGCGCAGTTCGGATCCGGGCCGGGGTTGAGCCGGCGCAAGGAAGCGCCGGCGATCAAACGCCCCGGTTGCCGCGCCGCTTCCCTTTAAACCACCTAGATAGGTGGTTCCGTTTGCGGCGGCGTTTCCTGGGAATGGGACAGTTCGGCCACGGAAGCAAGACGCTTCCCAGATGTTGTGGTGTGATCGCGCCGGTTTGATCCGGCCCCGAACTGTCCCGCTCCCGGACCAAATCGCCGCGTGTGAACGGGACCATAGAAGAGCTTTCCCCAGTCATGGAAGCATGATACTGAGTGCGGTAAATAAATCTCCCAAGAAGTGTATTGCAAAAATAAGATAAAAAGATATAAAAATTAAATATGAAACTAAGCCCCTATATTGAATGCAAAGAATTGGCAAGACATAGAAGATGGGATAAGAGTCAGAACTGTACAAATATGAAAGATTTTTAATGCAGATATGAACTTGTAGTGCAGTTTTTATTTATTTATTTATTTAATTCAATTTATACCCCGCCCTCCCCGCAATGCGGGCTCAGGGCAGCTTACAAGTGGCAAAGTTCTGAGAAGACAGTACATAAACCTTAAAGGATATAGAAATATAAGTTTTCAGTCAATACAGATTTGATATTAAGATTGAGAATAAGGATAAAGTTATTCATTGCAGGTAGGTTGGATATGCTATTCTGTGTTGCTAGAAAGAATAAGTGCTGTATAAGGAGTATGTATGTATGTAATCTTTGTTGATGATCTTGCATATGTGTACGATATAGGCTTATAAAATCAAATAAATAGAATAATAAAAAAAGAAGTGTATTGCACAAAAAAGGTACACTTGCATTTATTCAGGTAGATCCAGTTCACGTTCAGGTTGCAGTCGAAAGAAGAGAAAGAGAAGCCTAATCTAAAGAGTACTTTCCCTGTCACAAAGGACCAGCTTGCCTGACATCATGTGCGTGGGAATATGAAGACATTGTATCTACAGGAGAGACCTGCAGAGACATGTGTCTCCATGGAAGGCCATGTGAAGATAGTGAGAGGACAAAGGGAGAGAGGAGAGGTCAGAGGGCAGCTCCCAGGTCAAGACAAAGAGAGGCATCTCCTTCAAGGAGATAACACCATAGGCGTATTAGGGTGATGTAGTGCCCCCTCATATCTAGGCACGCTGAGTGGCTCACTCCAGCAGGGCACAGGAGGAGAGGGGGCCCCTGAGAACTCCCTGACCAGGGCCCCCCAAAAGCTGGCAGCAGCCCTGTGAAGGATGTTTGGATTCACACCAGTTCAGCTCATGTCCTGTGGATCACTCATGAACAGGGAGCTAGGGTTTTCACAGACTGTTTGTTGGTCAGCCCATTTGCGGCTGTTTTGAAAAGAAGTGTGGCTTAGAACGCACAGAACCGAAGCATTTTCTTTCTATGGGCGCAGTCCAAATTTGTAGTATGGGTTCCCATCTGTTGGGTATTACAAGTTAAAATTACACTCAGTATATATGGGGTTAAATGTTTGTTTGTGTTGCTCACAGGAAATCACATGTTTCATGTAACCAATGTTAGTTTAGGACTACAAGCCCGGGGAAATTCTCCCTGATCTAGGAGTTTGATTGGAGTGATAGTGTCAAAGTGTTTTAGCATTTTATGGCTTCTCTTCCCGTCTTTGTCTGCTGTTCTCAAGAAGAAGTAGAGAAGCCATTATCGCTCTCTTCTAGTCTTGTCTTTGTAGTGCAGGATGTAGGGAATTTAGCTCTGTTACCGTATTTTCATCCCAGTTACCCTTTCCTATGCTAGAATGTAGTAAAAACTTTCTATTTTAAACACACATGGACTCTGGGTCTGAATTATTTTACTCTGGCACTGCTAAGCTATTTTATCTCTGCTAAAAACCAATTTTTAAAACCCAACACCATCCTTTATTCCATTCCATCTATACAATCTCATGAGCCATTAAAAAAAATCTAAAATGCCACAGACATGCCACATGGGCTCACAGTCTAGGCTGGGCTTTTCTGGATTCCTGGGCTCCTGTAAAGTATGCCCAACATTTTCTCCTGCAGATCAACCTGGAGAGAGTACCCATCCTCTAAATGATCTTCAAAGGCAGTCTCCAAAACCTCTTTAGGGCTGCGGTCACATGAGCAGTTTGCCACAATATCATAGCATTGCTTTCATGGATTTAAGGTACATGATCAGACAACAACATCTGCCTTCCGTGCCCCAGTCGTCAGCACCCCACATTGCTACACTTTGGAAGTGGAATAATCAGGCACTGGGGAAAGTCCAGTCTTTACATATGCCATGCTTCCACCTCGCCTTTTCCAACATCTGAACAGCTGTTTGGGAAGTCTGAACCTTCCCTTCCATTTCTGCCTCCTTTGGGTTTTTGGTGTTGTCAATCACTGTGGCCAAGTAGTCATTCTGGATCGGGAGTCCCCAGGAGAGTTGTTTTCGAACAACAAATCCGCCCCAACCTCTCTCTCCTGCTTCTGCGTCAGAGTCTGAGAGCACCCCATGATTGACACAAAGGTAAATGCACTGATGTCAATGGCATATGTAAATCTGCACTTTATCCCCCCCCCCCCATTCCACGACAGAGAGGTGAAGGGAAGGAGGCTGAGAGGGGATGGAGTACTTGGCAGAGAGATTGTGGAGCTGTCAAAAAGGAGCTGGAGCTTTGGATACATGCTTATGCACATGGGTGAAAGACAAAAAAAAGCCGCAACAACTTGAACGATGGAGCATGGGGCGAGCGCGCAGCTAAGCCAGTTCAGGGTGGGATGTCTGATCAAAACTTCCCGCAACTATTCCTGCCGCAAACAGAGGTGCAGCCAGATCGCGCCAAGCCTCCAGTGTGACCACAGCCTAAATTTACCTATTTAAGTAAGGCCAGGATGGGTAGCCATGTTTGTCTGTCTTTAACAGTAGAAAAAAGCAAGAGTCCAGTAGCACCTTAAAGATTAACAAAAATCTGTGGCAGGGGAGGAGCTTTCATGAGTACCGCTCACTTCTTCAGATATATATTGTCTGAAGACGTGATCAGTGACTCATGAAAGCTCATCTTCTGCCACAGATTTTTGTTAGTCTTTAAGGTGCTACTGGACTCGTGCTCTTTTCTACTGCTATTTATGTATGTAACCCTGCTTTTCTCCTCAATGAGGGCCCAACGTGTCTTACAACATCTTTCTTTCTCCCTGTTATCATCACAACAATCCTGTGAGGTAGGGTAGGCTGTGTGTGTGTGTGACTGGCCCATAGTCATCTGGCAACCTTCCAAAGTAAAGTGGGGATTTGAACGTGGGTCTCCCAGATCCTGAACCGACTGTGTTAGTAATCAAGTTTGCATGATTATTTCAAGGCCAGACTTGGCAGACAAGAATTTTCAGAACGAGCTCCCGATGATTAAAAGAATGGACCACTTGCTCCCAGTTTTCCATTCCTCTCTTGAGTCGTCCCCGGGTCCTGCATCAGGAGGTTCGGAAGGCATCCTCTGCCATGGCATATGAGCCCTTGCAATTTTCTCCGGAGCAATTGAGTGTTTGTAATAAAGTTGATCATATTACATCCTTATTACAAGCCTGTGACATTTCCGATGATGGAACAGAGGACTTTAATATCCCTCCTCTGATGGCTGAGTGCTTTTCCAGCCATTTTCAAATTAGTTCAAACTCTAAATATTTAATTATCTTGCTGACTTCCAACCAAAAAAGAAAAAGCCTCCCAACTAGAATAGGTGACGCTGAGTTTTCAGACGTTAACTTCCAGCCTCACGAGACAACTGTCTCTTGACAATCGGTGGCTGCTGACAGAGTTAGACCACAGCTCCATGCTGCTGATTCGAGTGGGCTCCGATCTTTTCTTTCCCATTGCTTGGGTCTTGCAGATGTCGGGGTGGGTCATAGAGCCAGACAGTGATGGAAAACAGAACACTGGGTTTCGGCAAGAGTGTCTTGCAATGAAAATCTTTCATTTCTCTGAGCTGCTAATGTCTGGCCAAGTTTACAATTGTCTATAGTAGAGCCAATATTTTTTGGTCATGACCCCCTCCCTTGTCTCATTTGTTTTCCAATGGCACTGCCATTTACCATCAGTAGCACACACCAGTGATCTTGCACTGCCGGGTCTGTAACCTCCACAGCTAAACAAAGATGCCCCCCCCCCCGCATCCTACTGTGCCACTCTTTTCTTATTGTTGTTGTTCCTGGGAGCAGGGCTGGCCTGCAACCGGTGAGAGAATTTGGCGGTGGAGACGGGGGGGGGGATGGTGTCTTGCAATGCCACAATGTCGGTTCCAGCCCTGTTCCCAGAAGTGACATCACTGCATTGCGTGTTGCTCTAGGAACCTCCCAATCTCTATGGGTTTTACCATAGACACCTGGAAGGTTCCTAGAGCATCATATAATGCAGTGACGTTACTGCCTTTTTCCCAGCAGGCAAAGACATTGCAACACTGTATTGTGCCATATCCCCCCCCCCATCATTTCCCACCTGCTGCCCCACTGAGTGCCAACAGGGAGTGGGAGAGCACCAGCAGGGTCCCCCCACCCACAGTGGGAAAATCATAACCCTGCTCTGCAAGAAGATGAGGCAGAGATGGATGGATTCCCCCAAATCAAAACAGAAACCCAAGGGTGAGTGATGCTATACTATTTGTATTTTTAGGTTTGTTTGTTCATGCACGCGCGCTCACACACACAGCTTTCACACCATACCCTGAATCTCAAAGCCATCCAGTACTTGTGGTAGCCAAGCAAATAGGCACAGACATTGGCACCCCCTCCTAAGGAACTATACCCTTCTCCCCTTTGTTCTTTTTGAACCACAGTGAAGCTCACATCTTTCTGGTGTACCACCAACTTAAGGAGTCATGCACAGGCCTAAGAGGGTGGGGGCAGAGGTAATGCCTCCTCTCCTGTGACCTTCCCGTGATCTTCTGCAATACCTATCCCAATAAAAGGGAGATCTCTCTGCCTTTTCATTCCTGGTGGTGGTGGTGACAAGTCAACCAGAGTCAACACTTCAGCCTGAGTCCTCTGCTGGGTCCCTGTGAGGACTGCTAACGATTCTACCAGCAAGAGGGGGCGGCAGCACTCGGGGTGGTGTCACAGAACTCCAATAACATCCCCATGCTTGCTCACCTGTCCTAACAAAGTGCCTCTTCAGGGTGACGATTAACTGAAAGGAAGCCCGTCTTACTTAAATGGGATGGGTACAAATTAAGTATGAGAGCCAGTTTGGTGTATTGGTTAACACTGTGGACTGGGGGAACTGGGTTTGATTCCCCACTCCTCCACATGCGGCCAGCTGGGTGACCGTGGGTCAGCCACAGTTCTCTCAGAGCTGTTCTCTCATGACCGGTTCTCAAAAGAGCTCTCTCAGCCCCACCTACCTCACAGGGTGTCTGTTGTGGGGAGGAGAAGGGGAAGGAAATTGTAAGCCGCTCTGAGACTCCGAGTGAAGGGCGAGGTGTAAATCCAATCTCCTCCCCCTCCCCTTCTTAGTATAAGACAGCAGTGGGATCATCCCTTCTAAGGAGGCAGTGAGCAGCCAGAGATATGATACACTTTGAGAGACCTCCAGATAATGTGGGCAACATGCACAGACTGGGAATTGTTGACCCATGAACCTAACCCAGAGTTTAATTTTTTCTCAGCGCCAGCCTCAACCCCCGCCTTTGATTGGTAGTACCGCCCTGAAAACAGGGGCAGCTCCTGATTCCACAGACCATCTGCCACTTCCCATTACATTTCCAGGATTCTTTTGTCCTCCAGATGTGGTGGCCTTGGTCATACATCGGCTTGGTTCGGACATAATAGGAAACCGTGGTTTAACTATGGTTCATTTGTGAAACCAGAATTCAGCCTGCAAATGATTATTCAAATCCTGGTTTGCCTTTGTTCTTTTACCCACCTTTTGGAATTCCCTGCCAGTGGATGTAGTGAGAGTCACAAGCCCAGATGGCTTTAAAGAGGGGGTTAGAGAAATTTGTAGAAGACACGTCTCCCAAGGGCTACTAGCCATGGTGAATAATGAGAACTTCCATATTAAGAGGCAGTAAACTTCTGAAACCCAGTGCTATGCCTCCTCTCCTGTGACCTTCCCGTGATCTTACTTGGGTAAAGGGAGATCTTTCTGCCTTTTCATTCCTGGTGGTGGTGGTGAGTGACACCAGAGTCAACCAAAGTCAACCAGAGTCAACCAGAGTCAACACTTCAGCCTGAGTCCTCTGCTGAGTCCCTGTGAGGACTGCTAATGATTCTACCAGCAAGAGGGGGCCGCAGCACTCGGGGGGGGGTGTCACAGAACTCCAGTAACATCCCCATACTTGCTCACCTCCCCACTCCCACCTGTCCTAACAAAGTGCATCTTCAGGGTGACGATTAACTGAAAGGAAGCCCGTCTTACTTAAATGGGATGGGTACAAATTAAGTATGAGAGCCAGTTTGGTGTAGTAGTTAACATTGTGGACTGGGGAAACTGGGTTTGATTCCCCACTCCTCCACATACGGCCAGCTGGGTGACCGTGGGTCAGCCACAGTTCTCTCAGAGCTGTTCTCTCATGAGCAGTTCTCAAAAGAGCTCTCTCAGCCCCACCTACCTCACAGGGTGTCTGTTGTCAGGAGGAGAAGGGGAAGGAAACTGTAAGCCACTCTGAGACTCCGAGTGAAGGGTGAGGTATAAATCCAATCTCCTCCTCCTCCTCTTCTTTGTATAAGACAGCAGTAGGATCATCCCTTCTAAGGAGGCAGTGAGCAGCCAGAGACACGATACACTTTGAGAGACCTCCAGATGATGTGGGCAACATGCACAGACTGGGAATTGTTGACCCATGACCCTAACCCTGAGTTTAATTTTTTCTCAGCGCCAGCCTCAACCCCCGCCCTTGATTGGTAGTACCGCCCTGAAAACAGGGGCAGCTCCTGATTCCCCAGAACATCTGCCACTTCACATGTCATTGTCCCACTACATTTCCAGGATTCTTTTGTCCTCCAGATGTGGTGGCCTTGGTTATGCATCGGCTTGATTCGGACATAATAGGAAACCGTGGTTTAACTATGGTTCATTTGTGAAACCAGAATTCAGCCTGCAAATGATTATTCAAATCCTGGTTTGCCTTTGTTCTTTTACCCACCTTTTGGAATTCCCTGCCAGTGGATGTAGTGAGAGCCACAAGCACAGATGGCTTTAAAGAGGGGGTTAGAGAAATTTGTAGAAGACACGTCTCCCAAGGGCTACTAGCCATGGTGCATAATGAGAACTTCCATATTAAGAGGCAGTAAACTTCTGAAACCCAGTGCTAGGAGGCAACATAAGGGGTGTGCCTTGGCATCTCTGCCCTATTTGCTGGCACTCAAGGGCAACTGGGTGGCTGCTGTGAAAAACAGGATGCTAAACTAGATGGACCACTGGTCTGATCCATCGGGGCTCTTATGTTCTCACTCACAGAGACCCAACTGATACGTTAGCCTGTGTTGCAGTGACAGCAGTCTCTGGAAAGAAACCAGGAATCAGCCTGAATTTCTGTATTTTGTCCATCACAGAAAAGCACAGTTAAAACTAGGGATGTTGCGAACAGGTTTACAATTGGTGTTTTGCAAAACCATACATGCTCGAAAGCACTGCCAATCTAAACAGGTTGTCAGCCATTAACATTGCTGAGGACTTCTTAGACAAACACCAAATGGCAGGGTTGTTTTTAAACACAGCATTCCATTTATGACTGATTTATAGAATTTGTGGCTGATTTGAAGACTCTATTTAAACAATTACCTGCCAAGCGGAACAGCGGAGCTGCAAGGGGACAGTAGAACTCCATCGGGTAGTACGAAAACGCACTCGTGCAAAATGCCGATAGCACTGTAGTGTTTGGAAGGAATAGTTGAAACAGTCTGCCAAAAAAAGCCACAAGCTGGTCAATGAACAGATGAACAGTCTGTTAAAAAATAATAATTCCCTGTTTGTGACTGGACAACAGGACTAGTGATGCTGCAAATTTCGCTGTCAACAAGTTCGATAGCCGAATTTACCATGTTTCAAGAAGCAATGAGATGTGATCCGATTACTCGGTCTGTTCAGTTCATGCTGAGCAGCCGTGCAACCGCCAAAATGGTTTGCATCAGGTTTTCCCAAAATGCTCATGCACAAAGATGCTGCTGATCAAACTGATCCGCAGCCACTAGCATCATCAAGGACTACTTAACCAAATACCAAATGGTAGGGTTTTATTGAAACATGGCATTTATTGATGCTTGATTTATATGATTTGTGGGCGATCTAACTGTCTATTTATAGAATTGCTTGCTGAGCAGAGCACTTATGCAGCAAGGATGGGGTGGTAGTAGTCCTCAGTCTGGATGTGTGAGAACCCACATGCACAAAAAAGCCAATTGCTCTGTATTGCATGATTAGTAAGGAATGTGGTGAAATGACCCACTAAATATCCATGAACAGACTGATGAACTGTTGAACTGATCAACAAAAAAGTCATGTTTCCATTCGCAACCGGCAGACAGTGTATGAATTGAACTGGCAGCGTTCGAGCATCCCTGAACAGGAAGTGCTGAACCAGAGGATTCAAAGCATCTCTAGTTATAAGACCATGGTTTTAAATCATGGTTTACTGACCTTGACCAAGAGTGTAATCCTATGCAGGGTTACTCCAATCTAAGCAGGGTCATAGCCAGATTTTTTTTGGGAGGGGTTGTTGGGAAATCTGGGGGGGGGCAGGGGAGTGGGAGAGAGATAGAGGGGTGGGGGAAGGAGGGAGAGAGA
>NW_015164672.1:571282-593786 GCF_001447785.1 Gekko japonicus
ACAGAGGAGGGAGAGCCTGTACCTGAATAAAACTTGGTCTTAAAGGTGCCACTGGACCGTTTTGGACTGGGGGGCCGGGCCCCCCCTGCAATTTACCTGGCTGCTTCTTGCTCTGAATGAGGGCTGCTGGGAGCAGGGGGAGGGGCTTATTGCATGTGCCCGCCCCCTGGGCTCTTTACTGCCGGAGCTCCGCTCCTGTGCGCTCCTGCAGGAAATGACCCCTGGTTAAACCTAAACAGCTAATTGGCAGGGAGTGAACTTGACCAGAAGTGGTAGGGCATCTTCCTTTTCCTTCCCCAGCCTCCCTGCCGCTGCAGGGCAAGGGGCACCAGTGGCGGGGGGTCTGGGTTGAGGAGGGCTCATCGGTGGTGGGGTGCCACCCCCAAAAGCTCCACTGTGGCTACGGGCCTGAATCTAAGCCCACTGATTTCAGTGGGTTTACACTAGAGTGACTCTGCACACAATTGCAATGTAAGTGTAGTTAATAAAGTGGTCTGTGTTTGACCCTGCAACCCATAGTAAGTTTCATTAAAGCATAGCTACTGTATCTTTGTAGCTGTGCCCTACTGCGTAGCTGTTTGCAGTGCGGCCTTCCTTCCAGGTCCAGGTCCTGCATGTGAGTATCCTACTTATAAAAGTCACCACTGGAGACAGAATAGTGGACTAGATGGAGCTAATCCTGCAAGATACTTGTTCTGTCCCTGGGGGATCCAAAAGCAAGGGTCACCCAGCACAAGCCTGGTTTTGCATCCTAATGCAAGGCTGTTAATCCCCCCCCCCATACATGAGAAATTTCACTTCCCGCCGACAACCCACCAGAGGATTTTTCAGGTGTCTTCCAAGCTGACAGCTCTATGAATCTGTAACGACTTAGAGACAAGTATGGGTCAATTGACGTGACCTTATGTAAGTCTGCTAAGACGAAGAGTGCTGGGCCTTCGTAATATGACCAAAGATGTCTTTGGGGGTTATGGAATAACACTGGTGGAAAGTTTCATCACCAGCTGAGTATACACTTCTGGACACAGTTAATCTGGATAATTTTATTTATTTGTTTACTTTCTCCCCAATGGGGATCCCAATCAGCTTACATCAAGCCCGATATGGATAGCCCAGGCTAGCCCGATCTCATCAGTTCTCAGAAGCTAAGCAGGGCCAGCCTTGGTTAGTATTTGGATGGGTGACCTCCAAGGAATACCTCCAAGGTCGTGATGCAGAGACAGGGTCGTGATGCAGGCCACCTCTGAAACGTCTCTCACCTCAAAAACAAGTCTAGCTCGCCACCTAGTGGTGCATAATGCTAAAAGAGCTAGAACTTCTGGTTGCCAGTCAATCCTAGGATCTCCTGGCTAGATGATGCACAATCCCATACGATAATTATTAATTATTAGCCGCTTACATTGTTTGCTTCTCCTCCATTTTATCTTCACATCAGCCCTGTCAGGTTGGTTAGGCTTAGAGTATGTGACTGGGCCCAAGGTCACCCAGCAAGTTTTCATGGTTGAGTGGGGATTCAAACCTGGGCTTCCCGGGTCCAAGTCCAACACTCTAACCACTACACAGAGCTGGCAGTCTGATTGTCAGAGCCAACCATGGCTTCGTTTATACCTCTCCCTCAGCACCTCAGCCCAGCTCCAAGATGATAATTGTTATGGCTTCACATCTGCCACACTCACTGGCCAGGTATGTATCTGTCGCATTGTGGTGCTCACAGATTAATATAATAGTTGTAAAAAAAAGGGCATCTTGAGTGCCAGGTGAGGAAGAATCCCTGTTTTGCTACAAAACTCATTGGGTGGTCTTGGGCCCGTCATTCTCTCTCAGCCTGTATTACCTATTGTGAAGATAAAATTGAGGATGAGAGAAACACAAGTGCTACCTTGAGGAATGAGGGGTTATAAATATTACAGGTTAGGCATGCCAGGTTGTCCACTCTGGTGAGCGGCCTCCTGCCTTTGGCTCTTGACTCCCGCAGCCACTTGATGGAGCAGCCGGGGAGGAAATGGGAGGGCCAAAATGGTGTCTGATGGTGCTGTGATGTCACTTTAGGCTACAGAACCAGAAGTGATGTTACTGCATTCCTGGGTGCCCTAGGACTGACCCAGAACCATAGAGTTTTTGGTGAATCCTAGAGTATCACGGGACACAGTGATGTCACTTCCAGTTATGCAGCCCAAAGTGACACTGTGGTGTCACAGAAGGCCATTCATGTAAGTCCTGGCCCCTCAGTCTCCTGGGGGTTACCAGTCCTCAGCAGACAACCCTGTAGCAGGTAGGTAACAAAATGTAGCTCCTGGTCAGTATTTCCTCTAAGCAGAATTAATGTGAGCTAGCTTGCAGTTTTTTAGCCTCTGGCTCACAGATTTTTGTCTAAACTCAGGAAGGATGGCTCCCCATTATTGTGTTGTCAGGATGGGTCCTGGGTATGAAACAGAGGAGGCTGCCTCCCCTTACTCCCCTGGCTGCCTCCCCATTTTGGATACTGATGGTTCCCCATCATTTCCGACCCACCCAAGTTTACATCAGGTTGAGAGGGAAGAAGGAAGAGGACACACAGAGCATTTTACTCTAAGCCACATTAATAATGGTAATGCCCTCAAGTCACAGCCGACTTATGGTGACCCCCCCCCTCTTGGGGTTTTCAAGGCAAGAGATGTTCAGAGGTGGTTTGCCATGGCCTGCCTCTGCATAGCAACCTTGGACTTCCTTGGCGGTCTCCCATCCAAGTACTAAGCAGGGCCGACCCTTCTTAGCTTCCGAGATCTGACAAGATTGAGCTAGACTGGGCTTGTCCCGGTCAGGGTACATTAATAATATGAGATTTCAAACAGACCAGACAAAATTCATGCAGTTTTACTGTTCAATGTGTATTTTTTTTCCCTTTTAAAATGCTAACAGCAGAGCAGAGGAGCAGGTTTCGAATGAACAAGGTTGAGGTCTAGGGGTTCAGCACCCTTCCCCTTATGGCCATGAGGTGAACTGAAGCTGCACAAGCATGGGCCTTGCTCTGCATGAATCCTAAAACAGCTGATGGTGTGTTAGAAAGCAATGAAATTGATTTTTGTTTCATTTCCCCCCTCAATGCTTAATGTTTTGGGCAAGTAGAGTGACTCACTTAGCTCATGAAATGACGAAAAAGCCCATCATCTATCATTCTTCCCATTGTCAGGAGGACTGATGGTAACCTGCAAGACCACAAGCGGCTTATTAAATAGATACAAACTCTGGTGAAGAATGGTTGTGCTCAGGGGTCGTTTCGTAGAAAAAGAGCTAGGGGAACTCATTAGCATAACTCATTAGCATATGCCACACCCCCTGACATCAGGGGCCCGGCGGTGGACCTGCAAGGCCGGCGGGAGTGCGAGGAAGCCTCGCCAAGGCCCTCCCTGGCTCCAGGCAGGCAGGGGTGGGGAGAGGCAGGGAGGAAGCAACTTACCCTCCCTCTTCTCCTGCCTCCTCCTGGCTGAATGAGGGCCGGAAGCGGGGCGGCTGGAAGCAGGGGGCGGGGCTTCGTCATGTGCCCCGCCCCCCGCACCTCACCCGGGGGAACTGCGTTCCCCTGCGTTCCCCCCCGAAATGACCTCTGGTTGTGCCACTTCAGCTGTTTCATGCAATTATAGCTCCCCTAGCCACCATGTACCTCTATGCAGATGCTGTTAATTCACTGGACTACACGCAACAACCCTTGCCCTGACTGAACGTGGGATTTACAAGATTTGTGCATTCCAAAAGATCTCTCCAGTACATTTGTAACCTTCCCTTTCTCCAAGGAACTCTGAAAACCATATGCAGGCCTCCTATCCCCATTTTGTCTTCAAAACACCCCTGTGAGTTAGGTCAATCTGAGAGAATGTGACGGGCCCAAGGTTGGCCAGTAAACTTCAAGACAGCATGGGGATTTGAATCCAGATCTCTCATGTCCTAGTCTGACATGCTAACCATGACAGCACTAGTCTTCTCCCTATGAATCAATTCATTCCCATGGGTCATGGAACCTCACCAATTGGGTTGTGAGTCCCTATGGAGCCACTTGTTTCTTGGAAGGATCTGCTTCTAAACCAAATGAGCAGAAAGCAAGGCTGCCGTATGTCCTGCAGGGTGCATGGACTCTAATCTGGGAGAACTGGGTTTGATTTCCCACTCCTCCAGTTGCACCTGCTGGATGACCTTGGGCAAGCCATAGTTCTGACACAGCTGTTCTTGAAAAAGAGCAGTTTCTGTCAGAGCTCTCGCAGTCCCACCTACCTCACAGGGTGTCTGTTGTGGGGAGGGGAAGGGAAAGGAGTTTGTAAGCTGCTCTGAGACTCCCTTGGGTAGTGAAGGGAGGGGTATAAATCCAATCTTTTCTTCTTCCTCTTCTTCTGATTAAAGGTGGCCCCCAAGTCTAGAAAAGCTGAAGACTACAGAATCACACCACCCCAACTGTCTGAATTAGTGTCCACCTGAATGGTAGACTCTTGCCGTATCAGTACAGCACCTATGAAAAGCCAATATTTTAAAGATGAGAGTGGACACAGACTATTTATGCAGACATCCTACTATGTCCATCTTGGGAATTTTTTGCCATCTTCCTTTCCCTGTGGCTATTTTCATTCATCTAAACTATTGCATAATAATAATAATAATATTAGTCAAATATCACATAGAGGGAGGATAAACTGGGGAAAGATTTTGATTTTTCAGAAACTGGAGGCATCCCACACTCCAGTCTGGAAAAAGTACTACTTTTTATAGGCTCTGATCAAATCCACCAGGTTGACTTGAACACATAGCAGCTGCAAGCCTTGCACAAAATTCCCAAACAATCAAAATAGATTTTCCAAAAGAAGGAAACAAAATTATTAATGTTTCCGTTTTGAAACGCTCACACACCCATTTCTGCTTACTGGAGAAATTACCTTGAAACTTCATTACTTCCATGCAAGACGGAATCGATTTTAATTTTTGCACACCAGACTGTTGCCATTTCACGGAAATTTGATCATTTGAAACCCTAGCTCCTTCTTCCTGTCCCTCCGTTACAGGATGTGCTCCTCACCCCGTTTCTGTCCATCTGTCCGTGGACATTTCCCATCCTCTTTTTTCACTCTTTCCCCTTCATCAGCTTGGCAGCACTCAAACGCTAATCAATAGGAGAGATTGATTCCCCATTGGAACACAGATGCCCCTGAGCTAAACACCTTGTACTTTCCCATCAGCTCCAGCCCTGGCCTTTCAAAGAGGGCTCTCTGTGACGAGGCATATACGGCAGATTCAGTTACAAGAGGCTTCAGGCTGTGTTTCTTGGCACCGATGAAGAATTTGGTTCCCTGAAGATAGCGAGAAGGAAAAAACGAAAAAGGAAATGGAGCAAGACAGCCCAACAGCCCCAGCTGCCACTCAGGATGACTGTCCCCATGGCAACCACCCCACTCAGCCTCAGTAGCATCCTCCCCCCACACACTCCATCTTTTCTGCTTGTGAATCAGGCTGTTATCAGCAGTAGCTTGAAATGATGGGTCGTAGATTCCAGCATGCTCAGATCGAAGGACTGAGCCTCTCCTGGGAAGAGTTTCTCCAAGAGGCTTCAAGCACAAGGGGGATGCATGGTAGACAGCTGGATATGTGCTCTGGGTCCTTCTCCAAAGAGTGCAGTGGGACTGAGTAGTAGATGCAGAGCAGAAAGAACTAGGGATGCTCGAACACCCACCGGTTCAGCTCATGTCCTCCTGTTTGCCAATTGCAAACAGGGAGCAAATTTTTCAGCAGACTGTTCGGCTGTTAGTCAAGCCATTCGTGGCTGTTCACCACACTGCTTTACCGTGTTCCTTCATAACAGTGCAATTGGCTTATCGTGCTTGTGGTTGTGCATACTCATACAGTCAATGAAGCTCTACCTCCCCCGTTGCAGCTTTGCTCTTCCATTTGGCAGGTAATTCCTTAAATCAACAGTTAAATCAGTCCCAAATCTATAAATCGGTCCTAAATAAATGTTGTATTTTAAAAATATCCTACCATTCAGTATTTGTCTAAGTAACACTAAGCGATATTAATCAGCTGCTAATCTATTTGGACGGGCAGTATTTTTGCACATGTGCTGGTCTGGAAATACCCTAACTTCTTTGGAAGACATTCAAATCCCTTGGTGTGAACTGAGCTGATTGGGGGATTGGCTCACATCTGATTGCCACAGTTCAGCACATTGAGTTCAACTGTCAAACATGTTTGCAGCAAAATTTGCAATCCCCCTGTCAGGGACAGTTGACAAAGCCCCGCCCCCTGCTTCCGGCCGCCCCGCTTCCGGCCCTCATTCAGCCAGGAGGAGGCAGGAGAAGAGGGAGGGTAAGTTGCTTCCTCCCTGCCTCTCCCCACCCCTGCCTGCCTGGGGCCAGGGAGGGCCTTTGCGGGGCTTCCTTGCACTCCCACCGGCCTCATGGGGCTCGGCAGTGGAGCTGCAAGGCCGGCGGCGGCCGGGACCGTTGGGGGTGGGGTGTGTGGCCTTATGACACACTTCCGGTGATGTCAGGGGGTGTGGCATATGCTAATGAGTTATGCTAATGAGTTCCCCTAGCTCTTTTTCTACGAAACGACCCCTGGCCTAAACTATTCAGTTCAGGGCACCACTGTGTGTGTGTTAACTGCTGTCAAGCCTCTTCCGACTTATGGAGACCCTGTGAATTAATGTCCTCCCAAACTTCATCTCGTTAACAGCCTTGCTTGGGTCTTGAAAACTGAAGGCCTTGGCTGCCTTGATTGAGTCCATCCGCCTCATGTTGGGGCTTCCTGTTTTCCTGCTGCCTTCAACTTTTCCTGGCGTTTTTTGTCTTTTCCAGTGACTCTTGTCTTCTCATAACGTGATCAAAGTACAATAGCCTCAGTTTGGTGTAGTGGTTAAGAGTGACGGGCTCTAATCTACAGAACCAGGTTTGATTCCCCACTCCTCCACATGAAGCCAGCTGGGTGACCTTGGGTCAGTCACAGTTCTCTCAGAGCTGTTCTCTCAGGAACAGTTCTCTCGGAGCTCTCTCAGCCCCACCTACCTCATAGGGTGTCTGTTGTGGGGAGAGGAAGGGAAGGTTATTGTAAGCCGCTCTGAGACTCCGAGTGAAGGGCAGGTATAAATCCAACGCTTCTTCTTCAGTCATTTTAGCTTCTAGATTCTTTTTAGCTTGTAGCTTTTCTAGCTTCCAGCTTCTTTTTACCTTCTCAGCAGAATTCAGGCTTGATTTGGCCTAGAACCCACTTATTTGTCTTTTTGGCGGCCCGCAGTTTCCCTCAAATGCTCCTCCAACACCACGTTTCAAAGGAATCAGCTCTCTTCCTGTCACCTTTCTTCATTGTCCAGCTTTTGCACCCACCAGGCACAAGATTTTATTCCAGCATATATTTCATTGGCTAGAGGGCTCAAATCCATGAACATTTATCCTGGACTAAAACCTTGTCAGTCTTTAAGAGGCCACTAGACTCCTGTTTATTTTTTACCGCTAAAATGGCTACCCCTCTGGAACTGGATCCAAAAAACAGTAACTTTAAAAAATGGCTCTTTTTCTTCACATGCCTTCCTGGGCCTGTCTCCATAATTGCTTCACCACACTTTGTTTATACAGTACTAAGTTATTAATGGAGAGCACTGCTTTGAAGTCTATTGAACTATTGAGGGAAAGTACCCTTTGGCTCTTGTGCATTGGAGAAGACTAACGGAGACCATTATTCATATACCGTGTATATATAATAATACTTAGCACTTGTACAGTGTTTACAAGTGGTCAAAGCACTTTTGTGGTATTTTGTGATTATCCTTACAGCTGCTTTGTTTGGCAGGTGAGTATTGATTCTATCCAGGCATAATTTAAAGTGCTGGTGCTTACTTTTAAACCTCTAACCAGCATCAGAAAGTCTGGTTCTGTGTAACGTTCAATTCCAGCATCTCCAATTAAAAGAATATGAACATGAAGCTGCCTTTTACTAAACCAGGCCATTGGTCCATCAAGGTCAGTATTCTTACTCAGGGTGGCAGCAGATCTCCAGGGTCTTAGGTAGAGGTCTTTCATATTACCTACTGTTTGAGCCTCTTCAAGAAGAAGAAGAAGAGGAGGAGGAGGAGGAGGAGATGGAGATTGGATTTCTACCCCGCCCTTCACTCCAAGTCTCAGAGTTGCTTATGAACTCCTTTCCCTCCCCCTCCCACAACAAACACCTTGTGAGGTAGGTGGGACTGAGAGAGTTCTTTCGAGAACTGCTCTTTCAAGGGTAGCTCTGACAGAACTATGGCTTGCCCAAGGTCATCCAGCAGGTGCAAGTGGAGGAGTGGGGAATGAAACCCAGTTCTCCCAGATTAGAGTCTGTGCACTTAACCACTACACCAAACTGGAGATGCCAGGATTGAACCCGAGACCTTCTGTATGCCAACTAGATGCTTTACCCCTGAGCCACAGCCTCTCTCAGTTGATATATTGGTAGCAGGAAGTGCCATTAAGTTACAGCTGATTTTGATGTAGTATTAAAATCTTTAATAATAATAATAAAATAATAATAATAAAAAAGTTACAGCTGATTTATGGCAACCCTGTAGGGATTTCAAGGCAAGAGATGGTTAGAGGTGGTTTTCCATTGCCTGACTCTGCCTCATTACCCTGGTATTCCTTGTGTTGGAAGATAAGGACTTGATGCTGTCTTTTTGGATCTAGCCTCCAGAAGACGTGACAAGTGAGATAGATAGACAGACAGACAGACATTGGGCTTACTTCATGTTTACTCTTCTGTCACTGTCCCCTTTTGATGTATAGACTGATACTTCTTAGGGAGCAATTTCCTTTCAGAGTTGCAGTCTCTCTTCCTCTTGCACACACAAAGAAAGGAGCATGCTGCTCTTCTCTTTGAACAATGGATGCGGGCCCTCTCTTGCCTGCATCCATAAGCATCCATAGATAGTAAGCTGGAATCTATATCTGTCTCTCATCTATCCTATCTAGAATGGAGTTCACTATAATAAAGAACTCTTATTAGCTTTGAATATGATTACTGGTTCTGTGTAACTTTGTAAGTTTGCTAACACATTCAGCACCCACTTCACTGCATGGTCAGCTTTTATGCACTCTGCTACTTAAGGTAAAGATTCCTGGCTATACCAATCCAGAGAATCCAATACCCTGGCCATCTTCCATCCAAATACTGGAGGGGACAACCCTGGTGATGAGATTGGGCTAGCCTGGGCTATCCAGGCAAGGGCAGTTTTTTTTTTAATTAAAATTGGCAGTTCATGTAGTAAGTGACATGAAAAACCTCTGCCTGAGACTACCAACCAGAACAGACAATACTGACCATAAGGGACCAGTGGCTGACTCACTAGAAGGCAGCTCATTAGTCCAGGTTTGGGTTGTGGCTTAGTGGTACAGCACCTTCTTCACATGCAGAAGGGCCCAGGTTCAATCCCCAGCTTCCCCATCTAAAAAGGATCAGGTAGTGGTTGATGTGAAAGACCTTGGCCTGAGACCCTAGAGAGCTACTGCCAAGCAGAGTAGACAAGACTTATCCTTAACAGACCATTGGTCTGATACAGTATATGACAGTTTCATGCATTCATGTACAAGAAGCCATGAGCCTTTATTCCTGCAGAGCTTTGTCTCTGTATTCCCCCTTCTCTCTCTCTCTCTCTCTCTCTCCCTCTCTAAGTCATCAGGATATTATTCCTGTGCTGGATTTCCAGAAAACCCACAAGATCCTCAATCTATCCTTTCAGAGACATGATGGTCAAAGCCTCGGAGAAATGGCGAGTCCACTCTGAGGCGAGTTGGAAGCATTATCGTGTAGCAGTGCGGTTCTGGTAAATGCATTTCCAATCCATCTCCTTGTAGCTGAGAAGACGTTCTGATTAACGCTCAGAAAACGAAGTGTTCTTCAAGGTCAAAAGAACAAATGTGATAATGGGGTAGGGGGTTTCAGCTGTCGCACTGATATTCATTAAGGTTCCCGGATAAGGAAATAAATTCTCAGAGTTCGCATTATCAGCCACTTCCAGAGAAAGGGTGCTGAAATCTGCAAAAGGTTTACCGAGCTGCTTGGAAGCTCCTGCAATCCACAACATCTGACCATTTTTTGCTGCTCGTGAATTCGACATTCAGTATCGGGAAGCCAAACATGGCGAAGAAGAGGATAGTCAGGGCTGGCTTTCCTCTACTCAAAAGCAAAATCTTATTAGGAAACTATTGCAAAAACAAGCCCAGGCAGGCAAGTGAAGAGAACATGAGCCGTTTTTTTAAATGACTGTTTGGATTTGCTCTTGGCTACCAATGATGTGCTTTTATTTTTAGCCCGTTAAGATGCTAGACAAATACACAGTTTCATTGGGGCATTGCTTTCTGGGGAGCATTCGGAAACTGTGTTGCTTGATCCATGCTGGACAAGTGTTGAATTCCAGCCTTCGGAGAAGGCTGTAATAGGTTCATTGGATGCCAGACCATTTGATAGCGCTCATAAAACCTCCGTGAAAGAGGGTTAGGCTGGACCGGTGGCATATGAAAAAGTCCACAAAAACAGGGTTATTGTTGCAGTGGTTCTCCTGTGAGGCATGCGTCCTGTGCTGAAAAGATAAGGTCTTGCAAGGAGCTCATCTAGAATTTAGACTCCCCAGTGTGCTGCACAATGGGCTGGCCTGCCAAGGAGCTGAGATCTAGACAAGGGCTGACTGTTTTCATATCAAGATGCCAGAGAGAGTCAGAGAACCAACGTGGTCTGCCATGTGGACCCTATTTGGTTAGAAAGGGAGCCTAGAGATGTTTTTAATAAATACTAGCTAGTGTTAGACTAGGATCTGGGGGAGACCCAGGCTCAGATTCCCCACTCCACCAAGGAAGCTTGCTGGGTAGGGTTGCCAACCTCCAGGTGGTGGCTGGAAATCTCACGCTATTACAACAGATCTCCAGGCGACAGAGATCAGTTCACCTGGAGAAAATGCCCACTTTGGAAGATGGACTCTATGGCATTGTACCCCATTGAAGCCCCTCCCCTCCCCAAACTCCACCCTTTTCAGGCTCCCCCCCCAAATCACTGGTATTTCCCAACTTGGAGCTGGCAACCCTGCTGCTGGGTGACTTTGGGCCAGTCATTCACACTCTTGTTGTGAGGATAAAACGGAGGAGATCATGTAAGCAGCTTTGGGTTCCCATTTGGGAGAAAGGTGGGATATAAATCTACATAAACGAATCAGTGGATAAATAACTGTTCATTAATCCTTAGTGCCGAAAGAAACTCTTTTAAGCAAGTTTAGGTGACTTGTACCACCGTAAAATCAAAAATGTGTCAATATTAGAAGAGGATGGAATAGTAGTAAGGACAAGTAGAGCTGTCCTCATCGGAACAACCCTGTGAGGTAGGTTAGCCTGAAGCTTCCATGGCTCAGCCAGCAAGCTTCCATGGCAGAGTGAGGATTCAGACCTGGTTCTCCAAGATCAGAGTCGGGGCACTCTGACCACTAGACCACAATAGGTCCATCAGGCACAACTACAAAACTCTGTTCCCTGCCCTGCCTTGGATAGCCCAGGCCAGCCCGATCTTGTCAGTTCTTGGAAGCTAAGCAGGGCCAACCCCGGCAAATATTTGGATGGGAGACCTCCAAAGAATACCAGGGCTGGGAGGCAGAGGCAGGCTATGAGGCCACTTCTCTGAACATCCTCCAGTAGGAGTTGCCAGAGATCTCCATGACTTCCAGGCACGGGCACACACACACGCACACACAACCCCCCATTAAAAAAAACCTCTGTTCCCTGGGTGCCATCACACTCACCGGGTGCCATCACACCATTTCAACAAATTTCATTCAGGCTCCACCCCATTCCACTAAGCTCCACCCCTAACCGATAAGGCCGTACGTGTTGATTAGCGGGCTCCACACCCACCTTTCTAGGCTTTGAGCCCCAGAGGGTCTGCTGACTCTAGAGGTACATCAAACAAATCTAGGCCTACCTAATTATCAAGCAAGGTGAAGACCCCACCACAGAATTTTAAGATTTTTATGGACAGTTCGTTTTTGTGGACAAAGTTGGTATAAAACGTAATACCCATGGCCACCGAGACAGCAATCCTTTCCTTAAGCAACTGTCCTGGAAATGGCATTATTTCAAGTTCTTATTTCTTAAAATAAAAGTTTGTAACCCATATGAGCGAAGAAGATAGCTCTCAGAGTTTGTGGTAATACTGGGACAAAGCAAAGGATCTGAGGAGAGAGAGAGGACTGGAAAATGGCTGACAAGCAGGGGTCATTTCCTGCAGGAGCGCACAGGAGCGGAGCTCCGGCAGTAAAGAGCCCGGGGGGTGGGCACATGCAACAAGCCCCACCCCCTGCTCCCAGCAGCCCTCAGTCAGAGCAAGAAGCAGCCAGGTAAGTTGCAGAGCCCCCCCCCAACAGTCCAGTGGCACCTTTAAGACCAAGTTTTATTCAGGTACAAGCTCTCCCTCCTCTGCGAGGACAGATCTGCACGTCCCCCCCCCCCAATAGCTAGCAATCCAAAACAGTGCAGTGGAGCCTGAGCAGTGGGTGTTGCCTTCTGACACACTTCTGGTGACGTCAGGGTGTGTGGCATATGCAAATAAGTTATGCTAATAAATTATGCTAATGAGCTCCTGCACCTCTTTTTCTACGAAATGACCCCTGCCGACAAGTAGGGCTTTAGTGCCCTTTCTCTATGTCTGTTCTGAGCAAGGAAGAGAATGAATATATGAAAAATGAAACATGGGGACATTTCCTTAATTCACACACGCTATTCAGAAAGCACAACAGGTTTTCTAGACAAAGGACCTATTTTTGTCTCTCATATGAGGTACGGAGCTTACGGAGCCCTGAATATACAATTGGGTTCCTGGAGAAAAAAATCATTGGGTTGGATTCAGCTTTTCCACTCAGTCTCCTCCAGTTCCCTTCCTTAATACCTCCATCACACACAAAATTTGTCCATGCAGGTCCTATGATTATTATTTTTTTGATAGCCTAAAGGGACTCTTCAGTTCTTTTCACTAGGAAAAAAGCTGGTTGGATCCAACCCATGATGACTCCATGTGACTCTGGTGGATTTCTCTCCACCACTGGCCACTTTTAAAACCGACCAATGGGGGGGGGGGAGTCTGGTGAGAACTTCTCTCTTCCACCCTCCAATTTCCAAGGTCTGGTCACTTTGAAAAACTGACTCCAATGTTGGGGGGGGGGAGTTGAGTCTGAGGCAATTAAGCAAGGGGAATTCTTCTTTTCTTCATCAAGTTTTGGCAAGGAACGCTCCACTGAGGCCAGATTAACGCCAGAGAGTCTGTTTATTTGTTTCAGCGATTAGGAGCGTGTTAGGAGAGTTAGAGATCCCAATAAAAATTCTTCATTAGCCATGTGCTTGGCTCAGGGGACCACTTGCGGTCCCACACCAAGCGGGGAGATAACTTTATGAAGGGTTCCCTCCTCCCTTTGAACAGGCGTCGAAGGCTTCAGAGGCCTTTATGAAGTGTGGACGTTTCAGTAACCCGTCAGTGCTTCAGAATCTCAGCGTGTATCGCCAGCTCCCCCCCCCTCCTTCTCCTCTGTTTCCAGGAGGCTGGTTACAAAACCACAGGGGCAGTTCTGTGTATGAAGCAAGGTGAGGCAGTGCTTCAGTGGGCAAATCTGGGGCATCATTAAGGGTTGCAGAGTGGGAGGCTGGCAAAGCTGACCCAGAGGGTAGAATCTTGGACAAGCCACAGGGCTACAGAGTTCTCCATGCGTTTGCTAGTCAGTCTTACCATGTTCGGCTGTGATAGTTAGAACCAAGCTAATGGCCCAGTCTGTTTGGTTTGGCACTGAATGACTCAAATACTTGCTGAAACATTTTTAATTTTTAATTTAATTAATTTATTTAACATTCGGCTTCTATACCGCTCAGACCCGGAAGTCTCAGAGCGGTTTACAGTTGTGCTGCAAGCGCAGATTGTTCCTAATTCTATGGCCACATTATTCAGGGGATGGGGCTGCCTACCAGCACCCGGCTGGGTTCGCTGTTCACGACTCTCCTCGGCGGTCCACTGGGTCAGCGTGCATCTGCGGTCAGCCTTCCCCGGCGTTGATCTTCCGGCGCACGGCCCGCGGCAGCCCCGGCTCAGCTCTGTCCGTATTCGGCTCCGCTGCGCCTGCGCCGCTCACGCTGACGTGCGCTTCTCTGTCGCTCCGCCTCCACCGTCGACAGACGCCGGGTGCTGGGCGCTGTTGTCTCCATCGGCCACCAGGGATCGCCGCATCACGCTGCCACACCGCTGTGCCGCCATCGCCATCACCGTTGCTGCCGCTGCCATTGCTAGTACCATCGCCGCCGCCGCTGAACTCCAACACATCCCCACAAGGAGGAGGGTTCCCCCTACCCTTCTAAGGGTAGGTACCCATTTATCTACTTGTATTTTATTTTAAACTTTCGAACCGCTGGGTGGGCGAGAGCTAGGACTAGGGCCGGGTGCTCATAGGGCTGTTTGGTATGATGTTACATGCAAGCGTTGTTATTGCTTGCGCCACCGCTCCCTTCCCCCCCCCATGACAGATCAACACCTAATATTAAATTATTATTCAATTACTATTATTCCTTAGGGCTACTTAGATGAACACTGATTGTCAGAAGTTGTTTTTTTTTAATCACAGTGTTTATTTATGAGACTTATATGAATACACATGAACCTGCCTTATAGTGACTCAGACCACTGGTCCATCAAGGTCAGTATTGTCTACTCAGTATTAGCCTGGAAACAGCTCTCCAGATTGTTTAGTAGAGGTCTTTCACATCACCTACTTATACTGAATCAGACCCTTGGTCCATTAAAGTCAGTATTGTCTACTCTGACTGGTAGCAGCTGTCCAGGGTCTCAGGTAGAAGTATTTCACATCACCTACAGCCTGGTCTTTTAACTGGAGATGCCAGGGATTGGACCTGGGACCTTCTGCATGCCAAGCAGATGCTCTGCCACTGAGCCACAGCCCTTCCATAATTCAAATACTAGCCAGGGCGGACCCTGCTTAGCTTCTGAGATCTGACGGGATCAGGCTCACCTGGGTTATCCAGGCTATTTGATCTTTTCAACTAAGAGATGCCAGGGGTTGAACCTTGGACCTTCCGCATGCAAAGCAGATGCTCTGTCACTGTGCCATGGTTTGGTGACTGAGTTAAATGTCTATTTAAACAATGAACTGCAGATTAAACTAGTGGCATAAGCCAAGATGGACCGAGGTGATGGACCAAGGTGATGTGAAAGACCTCATCCTGGGACATAAGAGAGCCATTGCCAGCCCACGTAGACAGTACTGAACTTAATGGACCAAGGTGATGTGAAAAACCTCAGCCTGAGACTCAGGAAAGCCACTGCCAGTCTTGGCTAGTATTTGGAAGGGCGACCTCTGAGGAATACCAGGGTCATGATGCAGAGGCAGACAAAGGCAAAACCACCTCTGAAATGTCTCTTGCCTTAAAAACAAAAGTTTAGCTCACCACCTAGTGGTGCATGATGCTAAAAAGAGCTAGAACTTCTGCCTGCCAGACAATCTTAGGATCTCCTGGCTATTCTACACACAGTGCCATACAGTAATTATTATTAGGGGGCGGGTGTCAGCACAGGCATGAGAGGAGATGCATGAGTGGGGAGTCAGCAGCACTGGGTACCACCAGAAACCATGAGCCCTGGCAGCTGCCCTACCTCAGGGTATGGTGATGCCAGCCCTGGATGGATCACTCAATAACTATGTGAAGAGATTGTGTATATATAAGAGAAAGGACTTTAATTTGTATATAGATTTAAAGATTTTCCCACATTTTTCTCATTCATTTCTATCTCATTCCACCTAATTTTCTGTGTCTCTCCCCCCCCCCTTCCCACCCCTTGGTCTCAAGATTTTCTCATCCCTATTCTGCTTGGTGACCGAATGTACTTAAGAGTAGTATAGTAGCAAATCTTTGTTAATATTATGAACGGGTGTGTGTGTAAGATTAATATTTCCTCATGCTCTAACAAAGTAGTAAAAGGATGCTTTGCCCCTTCCTCCACCCTTTGCATGGATGCTAATGGAACATTACTCTGTTTTAGTGATTATACATATGGAACTGAAGTCCCAACTCCCCGCACTGGATTGTTAATCATTATTGCACAGGTGGAAGATCTAATAGCTTTTTGTAAAGGCTGCTTTGCTATATGACCAATAAGGTAATTTTTAAAAAATCATTAAAAATTAGATGTGTAACAAATGCCATAAGAACATAAGAGAAGCCAATGTTGGATCAGGCCAATGACCCATCCAGTCCCACACTCTGTCACACAGTGGCCAAAAATACCAGGTGCCATCAGGAGGTCCACCAGCAGGGCCAGAACTCCAGAAGCCCTCCCACTGTTGCCCCCCCCACCCAGCACCAAGAATACAGAGCATCACTTGCCCCAGACTGAGAGTTCCTATCTATGCCTTGTGGCTAATAGCCACTGATGGACTTCTGCTCCATATGTTTATCCAATTCCCTCTTGAAGCTGTCCATGCTTGTAGCCACCGCCACCACCTCCTGTGGCAGTGAATTCCATGTGTTAATCACTCTTTGGGTGAAGGAGGACTTCCTTTTATCCATACCCAGTCTTTCTCCCCAATGGGGACCCTATCTTTATTCTCTGATGAGTTACGCCGGCCAGGGTAGTGTAGTGGTTAAACTTTTTTAATGTTTAATGTTGTTGCTTTTAATGTTTAATGTTGTTGTTGTAAGTTGTTTACATTTTGTACATGGTTTTATGGTACAGGGTACCAATTAGTGTAAGCCGCCCTGAGCCTGCTTGTGGGGAGGGCGGGGTATAAATTAAAATAATAAATAAAGTGTAGGACTAGGATCTGGGAAACCCAGGTTCAAATCCCCAGTCTGCAATGGAAGTTTGCTGGGTGACCTCGGGCCAGTCACCCCCTCTCAGGCAAACCTACTTCACAGGGCTGTTGTGAGGATAAAACGGAGGAGAGGAGAATTATGTAAGCCGCTCTGGATCCCCACTGAGGAGAAAGGTGGGATATAAATAAAATAAATAAAGAAACAAACAAACATGGACAGACAGGCCAATTCTTTCATTACTACAGATACATGGTAACAGCAAGCCAAGTGATTTTTTCTTTTTGCTATGCTATTTGGTTAGGATCAGGGTCATATGAGAGGGGCAGATGGATTCTTTGTCTGAGGTCATACGTGCCATTTTAGTGCAGAGGGGAAGCAAGCCTATATCCCCCCTCCCCATTGAAATTGACACGGTGTTGTGCAATCACGCATCCTTTGTAGCTACGGGCACTGCCCAATCAGACGGCATGTGGCCAAGTGTGTGTGTGGGGGGGCTGCCTTTTGTTTCCCATGTGCATAGAGGAGGAATCACACCTCCACACTGAGGGTTCCCAATGGCGTATGTGGTTATGCATATACTGCTAAGTGAGGGGGGGAGGGAAAATAGCACCAAGTTGGGATGGAATGAGCAGACCCTCCCAACGGCATGAGAGCATGCTTGAACAATCAGACAGGGGAACGTCTGTCCATAGCCCATCGGCAAGCATTAGGACCGGACTTTCCCCGGTGTCTTTTAACTCTGCTTCTGTGGTGGAGCAGCATGGAGTGCTGACGACTGCGGGACCTTTTCCGGATGTTGCTGTCTGATTGTGCCCTTTGGATCCATCAGGGATTCGCAGCTGAGTCGGATCTAAAGGCACGTCTGACCGCGGCCTTTGTCTGGGGGGCCATGCTGGCTCTCAGCAGCCCCGGCCATTGCCTTCCTCCACAGAGTCTTCCTTGGTGGTCTCCCTTCCAAGTACCAGCCCTGCTTCACTTCTGAGATCTGACAAGATCGAGCTATACCATGCCACCTTCCATCCCATGTTTATTCTTAAAATTAAAAAGACATAGAAAGAAACAGGGCTCTTTTTGTCGAAAAAGCCCAGCAGGAACTCATTAGCATAATAGGCCACACCCAACAGCAGAAACTCATTAGCATATTAGGCCACACCCATGGCAGCACAGCTCATTAGCATATTAGGCCACACACCCATGTTACCAGAAGTGTGGTCATCCAGCCACACCCACCTTTTGCTTCTTATTCTGTTTACTTTGTTTATTGTCAAAACCAGGGCTTTTTTTGTAGCAGGAACTCCTTTGCATGTTAGGCCACACACCCCTAATGTAGCCAATCCTAATGAGTTTCTGCTGTTGGGTGTGGCCTATTATGCTAATTAGTTCCTGCTGGGCGTGGCCAGCTCGGGAGCCAGCCGGAACTCCGTTCCTGTGTGTTCCTGCCCAAAAATAGCCCTGGAAAGAAACAAAATGATGAACAAT
Organism: Gekko japonicus; assembly: GCF_001447785.1. Taxonomy (NCBI): domain Eukaryota; kingdom Metazoa; phylum Chordata; class Lepidosauria; order Squamata; family Gekkonidae; genus Gekko; species Gekko japonicus. The sequence goes on from NW_015164672.1 coordinate 589,585, forward strand.
CAGTTGAAAAATCAGCTCCCTTTTTGAGACTTGGTGAACAGGGCATGAGCTGAGTGTTTGATCATTCCTAATTTCAGTGAGCCCTGACCTGAACACCCCAGGCTAGCCTGATCTCATCAGATCTCAGAAGCTAAGCAGGGTCAGCACTGCTTAGAAACTGGACAGGAGACTGCTAAGGAAACCCAGGGTTGCTACAGAGAGGCAGGCAATGGCAAACCGCTTCTGAATGTCTCTTGCCTTGAAAACCCTACCGGGTCGCCATAAGTCAGCTGTGACTTCATAGCACTTTCCATGGCCGGTTTTAGCGAGGTTTGCGCAGAAGAACTTCCGAGTGGATTGTGCCTCATGGGAAAGGAAGGGCCATTTGGATTGTCAGCATCCAGCATCAAAATGTTCGGGGCTGGCAAAGCGCTGCGCCGGTTGATGAAGCTGCTTCTGCCCAACTCCACTGGGACACACAATCCTTGAAAGCCAAGTCATTACTGGTGCAACTGTCGCCAGATCTCTCTGATGATCACTCAGATGCAGGAAGACATCTTAAGTGACTGTCTCTTGCAGGTACATTCTGTTGCAGGAGCACACATTTCCGAGTCCCATCTCCAGAGCTTATAAATGAAGCATAGCAGTACGTTCTGGGGTGTAATAGAGACTAGAGTACACTGAAGTATCGGGTGTCCTGAGTTTTTGAAGCAAAGGAGATAAAAAATAATGGTTAAATGGTTTTTGGAAGTATGCATTTGCCCCAGGAGGGCAGAGAGGGAATGCTAAATTTGTGACAAATGAGGGTATCCTTTGAGGTGCACATTTAGGTGTTTGCTTTTCCAGCACTGTGTGTTTGTGTGTGTGTGAGTGAGTGTCTATTATACTGTGGTCATGGTGGCGTAGCTTCTGGCCTGGATTATCAGAGGGCACGTGATAGCTCAGAATGTTCTGTTGCTCAGAGAACTTGATAGTTTGTAGTCCAGCTGCTGTGGGGAAATGGGGCAGTTGACATTTTGGCTGAGGTTAAACTGGGCAAATTGCTGACTGCAAAGAGTTTCCAGGGCATGTGGAAATTAAGGGGCGAGGAGGCCAGAAGCAAAAAACCTGAAGTGACAGTAGAGTAAGCACTGTACGGAGGGACAGGAACCTGGAGGAAGGGTTGGAGAAGAAAAGATCAGAGGAAAGGGGAAGAAAAGACAGCAAAATGAGTCAAGAAGAAACTGATTACCCTTACTTTAATCAGGGCTCTGAAGAAACGTTGCTGTTTTTAAAATTAGGAGAGGCTGTTTATTATTCAGGAGGAGGGAAAAAAAAAGAGGTGTGTCAGGGATACTGGTGTATGAATATGAATAAACATATGGAGCAGAGGTCCATCAATGGCTATTAGCCACAAGGTATAGATGGAACACTATGGCTGCTGTCACACACACTAATTAACCCACTTTCAATGCACTTTCCAACTGGATTTTGCCAGTTCACACAGTAAAAATCCAGTTGGAAAGTACACTGAAAGTAGAATGAAAGTGGGTTATTTAGTGTGTGTGACTGCAGCCAAAGTCTGGGGTAGTGATGCTCTGTAGTCTGGGGGGGGGCAATAGTGGGAGGCCTTCTGGAGTTCTGGCCCTGCTGGTGGACCTTCTGATCACACCTGGGTTTTGGCCCCCGTGCAACACAGAATGTTGGACTGGGTGGCCATTGGCCTAATCCAATGTCTTCTCTTATGTTCTCTTAAGTTCTTAAGAGGAAGGATGGCTAAAGAAAATGACTATATGCTTTTATACTACCAAGCTGACAGAGTAAAATGGTAGAAAGACTGGCTATCTATCAAATACTGCTGAAAATTGTTGGATGTTACAAGTTAGAACACTTCTATTTGGTATTTACTGAGTTAATACTGTGTAGTGAATCACATGTTTGTTTGTGACCTATATGTTAGAAAGCTAGAAAGCCCGCCAGATTGAGATCTAGTTTGTTGTCCTGATTGGGGAATGGGGTGGCTAGTGTTTAGCATTTTATGACTCTTTGTGCAGAGCAAGAAGAAGCTCCAGTCTCCATTAGACCTCTGCCATGTAAGGTACTCTTCGTTAATCTGTCTAGATGTGAAGATGTAGAAAATAAAGCTCTTTGTTATTTTTCATCCTGTTTACCCTACCCATGTTAGGTTCTAGTAAACGTTTATATTTTAAACTACCATGGACTCAGACTCATTTATACTCTGCTAACTCTGCTGAATTAATATAAGAAATTAAACAAACACAAAACTCCAATAGGTTATGGGCCCAGATATGTTTTTCTGCAGAGTCTTTGAGCCATGAGTATTAAAGTTTACTTAAAAACAGAAAAGATTTTTTGAAACGTTTTCCTGGGAGAAGAGAAGATTTTTCCTTGTTTTTTTTCTTGAGCCTGCTTTTGCCTTGTGCTAGCCGGACAGAGAAGGAAGAGAAAAGCTTCGTCTCCTGCTGTGATCTACCTCCAAGACAAAAGGATTCCCAGAGAGCTGAAATAAACAGCACGGGACACAGAGAGTGAAAGATCACAAGCAAGCTCCGATCGATCCCAGACGACCGACATCTTTGCCTCTACAAAGGGAAGTTGGTAAAGTAAAAATGGCGTCTTCGCACAGCCAGTCGTATAATATTCCGAAATTATCTTCTAATAATTACCGTTTCTGGAAGGAATGCTTGAAGTGTGTGTTACAAGCCAGTTCTTCTGTTCATGTCTTAACAGATACAGCTCCCACGAAGAATGCTGATAAACTCAGAGAGTTTAAAGAGAAGGATGGGCACGCTAAAGCTTTGATCCTTGGGAATGTTATAGTGAGTGATAATCAAAGGCTGTTATCATGTGGGACTGCTCGAGAAATGATTTCTCATCTAGAAAAGAAGTACACTGCTAAGTCAAAGGCAAATAGCATCTTTCTTAACCAGAGACTGTTTAATTGCAAAATGCAGAAAGGAGAAACAATGAGTGCGCATTTGAGTAAAATTATGAATATCTTTGATGAACTGAAAGCCATTAATGACCCCCCCTCTGATAGTTCTGTTCTTGCTGCAATTTTGAACTCTCTGCCCAGTGATTATGATGTTCAAGTGGCCCACTTACGTGGAATAGACCATTTGACGATTGACCATACTGTGGACCTGGAGGTGGACCTGGAGGCAGAAGGCTTCAGGAGAGCGCAATCAGATGTTACTGAGAGTGCTTCTGTGCTTAGAATTAGCGATTCTCGTCACAAAGGAAATGCAAAGAAGGCTGTTAAATGTTTTGTATGTTCCAAAATCGGCCATTTATCTCATGAATGTTGGTATAAAGACAAAGCAGATCAAAGGCATAAAGCCATGCAGCCGACTGCTGTAATCAGAAGCCCCAGAGGGCGTGGTAACATGAAACCGAATGCTTCTCAGGAGCAAGGCGAAATGAAGCCTGCGTTTTTCTTAACAGAGGCACAGCCAGAAGCTCCAGAGGGAGAAGATTGTGCAAATGTTCTAGCAATGCCTGATCATAGAAATGGATCTGATGATAAATCATTGTGGATGTTAGATTCCGGATCTCATTACCATATATGCAATAATGCTGAATATTTTGTTGATTTGAATAAAGATAAAAGACCCAAACTGCTTAAGGTTGATGGTGAACCATTGCAAGTTGTTGGGACAGGAAAAGTTTTCCTTAACATTTTGAATTCTGGTGGCCAGATTCAACAAATGACTTTGAATGATTGTGTCTTAGTGCCTGAAGCAACTATTTGTCTGATCTCTACAAGGAGAATTATTGCTACTGGTTTTAGAATTAATCTTGCTTAGAAACAAGGCAAAATATGGCACAAAGATGGTGTTGAACTAATGATTGAAGAACATGAGAATTATCATTATGTAAGAAACATTGCCATTGCTGAAAATGATGAATTGGACACTAATGGGCCACTGTTCCACACAAAATTGTCTGAATGTGAACACAAAGACTGTTTATATAAATGGCATGTAATGTTTGCTCATAGGAATTTGCGAAGTGTGAGAAAGCTCTTGAAGGACTGTAATATTGATGCTGTTGAATGCAATGCTGTTAGAAATGGTTGTGAAACCTGCTTTAAAGCAAAAGGCACAGCGCCTAGTTACAAAGGCAAAAATCCAGAACAAAGCACAAAATTTCTAGAGACTGTATACTCAGATCTTGTTGGTCCTATAAAACAGTCTACTGGAGGGAGTAAATATTTTGTGACC
>NW_015164672.1:596486-601430 GCF_001447785.1 Gekko japonicus
ATCTTCGTGAAAGTTTGAATTTGCATGGTTTCAGTGTTATAACTTGAGAAGGGGTGTTGGATGTTACAAGTTAGAACACTTCTATTTGGTATTTACTGAGTTAATACTGTGTAGTGAATCACATGTTTGGTTGTGATCTGTTAGAGAGCTAGAAAGCCCGCCAGATTGAGATCTAGTTTGTTGTTTTGATTGGAGGCTAGAGTGGCTAGTGTTTAGCATTTTATGACTCCTTGTGCAGAGCAAGAAGAAGCTCCAGTCTCCATTAGACCTCTGCCATGTAAGGTACTCTTCGTTAGTCTGTCTAGATGTGAAGATGTAGAAAATAAAGCTCTTTGTTATTTTTCATCCTGTTTACCCTACCCATGTTAGGGTCTAGTGAAATTTTAGGTTCTAGTAAACTTTTATATTTTAAACTACCATGGACTCAGACTCATTTATACTCTGCTAACTCTGCTGAATTAATATAAGAAATTAAACAAACACAAAACTCCAATAGGTTTAATTTAGTTTTGTTAGTTTAATTTCTTAAAGTTAATCAGCAGAGTCTGCAGAGTATAAATGCGTCTGAGTCCATGGTAGTTTAAAAATATAAAAAGTTTACTAAAACCTAACATGGGTAAAAGGTTCACGGGATGAAAAATAACAAAGAGCTTTATTTCTACATCCTCACGTCTAGACATACTAATGAAGAGTACCTTACATGGCAGAGGTCTAATGGAGACTGGAGCTTCTTCTTGCTCTGCACAAAGAGTCATAAAATGCTAAATAGTAGCCACTCCATTCCCCAATCAGGACAACAAACTAGATCTCAATCTGGCGGGCTTTCTAGCTCTCTAAACAGATAGGTCACAACCAAACATGTGATTCACTACACAGTGTTAACCCAGTAAATACCAAATAGAAGTGTTCTAACTTGTAACATCCAACAAAAACTCCAGTAAAAATACACCCGCCTTTATAGAACAATCCTTTGTAAATGTATCTCTGAAAAGGTAGCCTTGGGTGAAGAAAGAAAATAGGAAGAAATAATATAATAATGATAACTGTATCATATATGTAATATTTAATGCACGGGATCGAGTTAAAAATAATTTGTCACCAAGATTCTCTCCCTTAGCACCTGATATTAGTGACATGATTGATGAGATGAGCCCAGAATTTCTCCCCTTTAGAGGGTGGGAGCTCTCAGGATTTAGCGATTACAGAAACTTGCTAATTGACAACCAAGTAATCCCATACAGTGATATTAAGGATTGTCTAGAGCCTAGAGGAACTGCGGTGACTCAAGTGGTTAAGACGCTGAACTGCGTAGTTCAGCAGTTTGAGACCCGGGTTGCCGTATGACGGAGTGAGCTCCCGTCTCTAGTTCCAGCTCCTGCCAACCTAGCAGTTTGAAAGCAAGAAATTGCAAGTAGATAAATAGGTACTACTTCGCTGGGAAGGTAACAGCATTCCATGTGCCTTGGCGTCTAGTCATGCCGGCCACATGACCACGGAAACGTCTTCGGACAGTTCTGGCTCTTCGGTTTGGAAACGGAGATGAGCACCGCAACCCTAGAGTCAGATTCAACTGGCTTTCGAGCAAGGGAACCTTTACCTTTACCTTTAGAGCCTAGTATTTCAATATTTGAGTATCTCCAAGTCAGAGGCTATGAGTCAGAGGCTATGAACTGATACGAAAAAATGCTATTTTAAGACCTATAACAGAGTCTGAGGAACTACTACTGGCAGATGGCAAATGTTTTATTTCCAGTATGTATTCTAGTTTATAGAAATTGACACTCAAACCTGATCAAAACTTCTGCATTAAGTGGCCAAAAAAACCCCTTAGATGATTCAAAATGGACATTTACCTTCACCCATGGTACTACCTTTACAGTTTGCCTCTCCTTTAGAGAAAACCCATTGGACATGATTTCCTGGTGGCATTTGTTTCCTTTAAGGTTGGCAAATATCTATAGGAATGGTACAAGCATATGCTGGTTCTGTACAGAAAATAAGGCATACTTCTTTCACCTGTGGTGGACATTCATACATACCTCCAGCTGGTGAAAATTATATCTGAGGCACTTTTGCTGAATTACCTGCCTGATATTCCCTGGAGATCAGCAAATGGTTGCCTTACATGTAATTACTGCTGCCAGGCTGGTTTTTGCCAGGCAACGGGAACAAAAAAATATCCCTAAGCTACAAGACTGGTTGTTGAAAATAAAGGAGATCTACACTTTATTGAAATTAACCGCTTCTCAGAAAAAAGGAGATACACATAGAGTAGACCTTCTATGGCCCAGAGCAATACAAAGAATGGAACTGGCAATTGTATAAGTGGAAACAGTATCGCAATCGTCAGTTGCTAGAGAAGGGTTTTCTGTGCCCATGGAGGCAGGACGTAAGGGAGTTTAGATTGGCAATATATCTTATGTAATTTCATATCTATGTACAGGGCTATTTTTGGGCAGGAACGCACAGGAACGGAGTTCCGGCTGGCTCCCAAGTTGGCCACGCCCAGCAGGAACTCATTAGCATAATAGGCCACACCCAACAGCAGAAACTCATTAGTACTGGCTACATTAAGGGTGTGTGGCCTAACATGCAAAGGAGTTCCTGCTCCAAAAAAATCCCTGGGTTTTGACAACAAACAAGGTCAACAGAATAAGAAGCAAAAGGTGGGTGTGGCTGGATGACCACACTTCTGATAACATAGGGGTGTGGCGTAATATGCTAATAAGCTGTGCTGTCAGGGGTGTGGCCTAATATGCTACTGAGTTCCTGCTGTTGGGTGTGGCTTATTATGCTAATGAGTTCCTGCTGGGCTTTTTCTACAAAAAAAGCCCTGTCTATGTATATATCTGTTATTTGGGGTTTTTTTACTTTTTTACTTAAGAAAAAAAGAAAATGGCTTGAAAAACAGGGAACTAAGGAAACAATAAGTGATAAAGATGCAGAGTTGAAAGCCAAACAATAGACTGAATTGAGCCAAGGAAAAGACAAAGACATGGTTGAACAAAGGGAAATGAAATATGGAGCCGAAAAAAGGAATTGCCGATGAACAGATGGAGTAGAAAGGAAGAACAAAAGAAGACATCAGTTGAAGAAAGGAGTAATCAAGTAACTTTGGAACTCCTTCCCCAGGGAGATTTGTCTGTCTTCTTCTATCGTGTCCTCCGCCAGCAGGTGAAGACTTTTTTTGTTTTATTCTTTGGCCCCCCACTAACTCTTATTAGCCCCCCTCCCTGTTTGTGAGTTTTTATGTGTTTATATTTTTATGTGTTTCTATTATGTTTTATTTAATTGTTTTAAATATTTTATATTCATTTAGATTTTAAGTGCTTTTGTAATGTTTGAAATGTTTTAATGTTTGTTGCCTTGGGGATCGTGAATTGGGTGAAGAGGCAGCATAGAAATGTCTTAAATAAATAAATAGATTGGGACTGGAACAAAACCACCACATAGGCCCTCAGACAGGAGGAACTTTGAAGTATTAGATAGGGATTGGGCACGAACTGGAAAAATGTGACGGTTCATGGCTGAACCGAAAACTGAATTGAACTGGGAGGTTTGTTCATGAACCGAACCAGTTCATGGTTTGCATCCCTGCAAACCCCATTGAAAGGGACCACAGTCCCTTTAAACAGGGTTTGCGGAAAGCCTGAAATTCTGGATCCCTTTAAACCCCTACTTTCTGCTCTATCTCATGAACTGCCACAAACTAGTTTAAAAGTTCAGGAAACTTTGTGAGGATAGATCCATTACAAACTTCGGTTTGCAAACCATGAACAGGGAAATTTGTGACTAATTTTGCTTTGTGGTTCAGTTCATGCCCATCCCTAGTATTGGAAGGAAGGAAGCAAACTGTCAAGGAAATGAACCCAGGACTAATAGGTTTCCTAAATCTGCAGTCTAGCCTATACAGGGGAGTTCCACAACTGTGGCTTCTGCTGTCACTTCAGCATCATAACAGGGGAATCCTAAAAGGACCACAGAGCCCAAGAAATAGTGGTTGGTGGGGATGCATTACAGATTTATTTGACCTAATTTATCCATTCTTTGGCTACAGACATCTAGTTCAGTACGATAATGTTCTCCATGTCAGTAGTACATTTCCTTCATTCCTTTTGACTCCTCATTTTTTCATCTGACTCCTACTTGGCTTAATCTTTTCTCACATCCTCTTGCTCATTCTGTTGTTCCTCTGTCCTGGTTTCAAGGGGAAGATAGATAGATAGATAGATAGATAGATAGATAGATAGATAGATAGATAGATAGATAGATAGATAGATAGATAGATAATGACTCCACTGCCACCAACCAAGAACTAGAACTACAATGCCCATGGAATTCTATCACATCTGCAAATTGGCTATAGTTAATCCATTGCCTTTGAGCCATCCTTCTCCATTAGCTGAGGTAATGCAATGCCATGGAACATTCCTGAACATTCTAACTACAGAGGGGAAAGTCCCCATGATAGAATGAGCCTGCTCTAGAAACTGTATCCATTCACAGAGAAATGATAGAGCATCTCAACTGTTTAAGTTTACATTTGCAGGCTCTTAACTAGTTCAAATTTGATTTGCGGCACTGTTTGACAAACAGACTATTGTCACTTTAAGAGCCGTATGTCAACTAGAAGTGCATGGTGCTTTGCTTGACAGTGCATCTTCTTGCTAGGATCAGATTTAGATCTGCACTGTGAAAACAGAGGAGCTGGTCCATAAAAACGGTGGTAGCCCTAATGTCCATGTCTCATGTGTGAAACATCGGCCCCGGTCACACGGAGCATTAGCCATGCTAGAGAGACGGAAGAAAGGCGGATTTTCCGGATGCGATCTCACCACCACATCTGGGAAGCGTAGAGCTCCCATGCCTCAACCGAGGCTTCCCTCCGAAGATGCGCGGCAAAATACTAGTACCTCGGAGGTACTAGTTTCCGGAAACCGCGGG
>NW_015164672.1:601706-615622 GCF_001447785.1 Gekko japonicus
TTTCGCGGGGGGGCAAAACACCCAGCCCCCCCCCCCCGCGATATCCGGCCCGTGTGACCGGGGCAATCATGTTGCAAGAAAGGCTAAGGAATCTGGGATTTTCAGCTCACAGGGCCAATTTACATATTGTGAAGTAGTCATGTGCTGGGAGAAGGGCCGGTGTCATCATAGGCTGAGGTGGGAGAGCTGCTAGGGCCCAGGGCTTTTTGAAGGGCCCCACTTCTGCAGAGCCCCTCAACCACATGCCACCAGGGAATGAATGGGGGTACTCCTGGCAGGCACAGTGGTGGTACTCCTTTCTGTACACACCAGCAAGCGCCATCAGGGAAAGACAGCCAGGTGGGGATGTGGGTGGGCTTGAAGGAAGGCATCAGTGGGGGTCCCAGAGATGGTCAGAGGAGGAGGAAGAGAGGGGGCCATGCACTCTGTGCCGGGGGGCCCTCAGAACTGGCCCTGGCTGGGGGCTCCACACTTAGAACTTGGGGATGGATCCTATGGCTTTTTTCTGCTAACACTAGTGTGTTCTTCCGGTCAGTGCAAGGTGCCTTCCCCTGATGCAAAAGGTCTGATCCAGCCGAGGGATCCAGCCTAGGGGATCCCTCGGAATGACAGCTCATCTCCAGATGACAGAGAGCAGTTCCCCTGCAGAAAATGGGCCTCTTCACCTCCCAGTATCCTTGTTCCGATGGCTTCTAGAGATGCAAACAATGCCCTTTACGGAACCAGATTAGGCTGGTGTTTACAGATGCAAGCTTTTGCGAGTCACAGAAATCTTCACCGGGGAAAGCAATCCCTCCAAGGCCCTTGTTTTATCACATTCAGGACCACAGTGAGTGATTGGGGGGGGGAAGTTTATGGTTTTCAAAGGGGGCTTGGCTCCCTCCCTCCCTCCCCCACACGTTTGCTTCTCGGAGATAGCGGGGCTTTGGCTTTATCTCTTCTTCGCACAGGCAGGACACTACAGTGGCGGTGGCAGGAGGAGCCGTTCACCCTGGTGACCCTCCCTGTGGCACCTTACCCCTGATTTACTGGCGGAATTAATTCTCCTATTGCTGCAGGGGTCACGCTTGGCCAGGAGTGCTTCTGCGTTGAATTACAGTGGGAAGATGGTCCAGTGGTCGTTTTCCACCATTCCCCACCCCCCATCCTGATTGCTTGAAAGAGACAGTGCAGACACTGTTTGCGAGCAGAGGCAGATTACGGAGAGCGGGGGCAGGGTGTCATTTTCAAAGTGTTGGGTATTACAAGTTGAAAACACTCAGTATATTTGGGGTTAAATGTTTGTTTATGTTACTCACAGGAAGTCACATGTTTCTCATGTAACCAATGTTCTTTAGATATAGGAAGGCCGGGAAAATTCTTCCTGATCTAGGAGTTTCATTGGAAGCAAAGTGTCAAAGTGTTTTTGCATTTTATGGCTTCTCTTCCTCTCTTTGTTTGCTGTTCTCAAGAGGAAGTACAGAAGCCATTATCGCTCTCTTCTAGTTTTGTCGTTGTAGTGTAAAGATGCAGGGAACTTAGCTCTGTTATTATTTTCTTCCCAGTGGGGAGTATGTGGAGTGGGAAGGTGAGGAGAGTGGGGAGAACCGCCTGCATTCCCTTTGTTCCGAATTGCTGCTTGTTGGAATATATTTACAAGTTGCCTGCACTTTCAGCCATTATAGAGTAAACTGTTGTTGTTAGTAAACAGGAAATTACCTAGCTAACTTGTAACCAATCAGAAGTAGACACAAGTGCCCTGTTAGCCGAATTGCTTTATTTACAGCAATTGGCAATTTATAAATGGGTCCTTGCCAACTATACCAAGGTCCTGTTCCCACCAAGGGTTACCAGAGAAGGAGTCGAGGCTGGTGTTGTTAAAATAAATGTCTTTTACTTAAAGAATATAAATCTCATACAAACAATACTGATGCACTCACAACATTCAATCAAGTTCCTTAGAAATACAGTATTAAAATAAGCACTGGTGCATTAGCAGGTGGGGGTGATGATGGGTGATACTTATCTGTCTTCGCAGCTTGGTTGTTCCAATGAAGAATGGATGGGAAGAAATGGAAATCTAGGGAAAATTCACACACGACTAGAACCAGCCAGAACGTGTGGGTCTCTTGACTGCAGATCAAGAGATCAAAGTAGAGGCAAGGGTTTGGGGATAGCAAGTGGGACTCAAGAGGAGTAAAAAGCAGACAGGGGTTGTTCGCGAGGGTTGCTAGCTAGGAAGGGCCAGGTGAATGGTCCTTACCTTTTATAGTGGATCCATTAGGTGGGAGGTAACTGTTCCAACCTGTGGACGCACCTACCTATTAGTCCGTCCCAAAACTAATCCTATTGGTTGCCTATAGGAGTGGGAGGTTACTTATCAGGAGTGGCCAATATTGAAATCTAATACCTTACCCAAAGAAGGGCATCTGGGCAGGTGTGAAAACCTTGGCGTCAGGATGCTTCATTGTAGTGTAGATGAAGCTGGCCATTCCATTGTAAACCAAATGTCCATTTGGCAGGAAATACCAATGCAGGAACAAAGCAGTGATGGGTAGTACGTGACTACAGCTATTTCTGCAATGGGGGCTGTCTCTTCTCAAAGCTGTTGTTTCTTACTGCTCACAATAATGGAGGTGTGTGCTTCTTCACCAGGCTGGTAACTGGGTAGCTGAAACCTTATTCACGTGTAAGGCTTGTGCAGGCACCTTCTATGTGTTACATCACAACAGGTGACTTGAAATGTACAGTTCTTTGAGCTTATGTGTGTGTGTGCACAGTCCATTGTGTGTAGCAATAAATATAAGTCCATACATCAAAATATCAAGTTCATTCTCTAAAAGCCCCGACCTGGATTGCCCAGGCAAGTCCGATCTCGTCAGATCTCAGAAGCTAAGCAGGGTCGACTCTGGCAAGTACTTCAATGGGAGACCTCCTTGGAATACCAGCAGTCAGGAGGCAGGGGCAGGCTTCATTCAGCCACCTCCCTGAATATACTCCAGGCCCCCAGTAGGGGTCAGTCACCAGAGGTCGCCGTGACTTCCAGGTGCACACGCACTTGCATGCACACATGCACATATGAAAAAAAAAAAAAAAGACAAAAAGAAGCAGACATAAATTTGCCTAGGAAAACTGTGGGTGTTTTTAGTAAAATGATCTATAAACTTGTAATTGGCTGATCAGTGTATTGGATGTTTGCATTTTATTACCAGTTTCCGTTCTTTGTTTGGGAGCAAGAAGAAGCAGCCATTAAGCTTTTCCCTTTTAACTGTGAACATGAAGCCCGATTAACAAAGACAGTTTTCTTTATTTTTCTTCCAAATGTAACTCCCCTCCCTTTTGTTTCTTAGTAAAGTCAAGCTCCTTTTCTTTAAGCTCAAAGGACACACTGTGTGGTCTGTTTATTTACTCTGCAAATTTAAAGCAAAACTCAACACTGCTCCTTCCACTGCATCACAGGATTTCAAAAACATGTTTGCTCTTATGTCACCCTAGGGACCCCCGGGCAACCCTGCACATGGTGTAGCAGAGCCATGGTCCAGTGGGAGAGCATCAGCTTTGCGTGCATGAGGCCCCAAGTTCAATAGCTGGTTACAAGAATCAGGCAGTAGATGATGTGAAAGATCTCTGTATGAGATCTGGAAAAGCCAACACCAGTTACAGAGGACAGGACTGGCCCCAATAGGCCAATGGTTTAGGTATAAGGCAGCATCAAGCATGTTCATGATGCAGAAGCAGGGTTGCCAGGTCTGGGTTGGAAAATACCTGGAGACTTTGGGGATGGATCCAGGAGGGGGGGGGGGGTTGGGGAGAGGAGGGGCCTCAGCATGGTACAATGCCATAGAGTCCACCCTGCAAAGCAGCCATTGTCTCCAGGGGAGCTGATCTCTGTCAGCTGGAGATCAGTTGTAAAAGCAGGAGATCCCCAGGCCCCACCTGGAGGCCAGCAGCCCTATGCAGAAGCTGAGTCCGAGACAGTTTTAGATTTACAGTGAAGGAAACTCTTTGGCAGGATATCAGGGCAGGGGCACTTCTGGAGGAAAAGTTCTGCATTCTGGATCTCTGCAACCCACGGGGAGAGTGCACCAGTCCCGACTGACTTTGAATGCGACTCTTCCAGTGGCACAGCAGTTATCTCATGATGTGTGGCGACAGCGTAAAACCCACACTAGTTTTTATGTCCTTCCTGAGTGGGCCTTTTGCCTCTCATTTGGTACTACCTAGAGTTGCCAACCTCTAAGAGGCACCTGGAGACCTCCTGCTATTACAATTGCTCTCCAGGAGACAGAGATCACTTCACTTGGAGAAAGCTGCCGCTTTGGAAGATGGACTGTATGGCGTCAGACCCCATCGAAGCCCCTCCCTTCCCTAAACCCCACCCTCCTCAGGCTCCACCCACCAAAATCTCCAGGGATTTCCCAACCTAAAGCTAGCAGCCCTCGTACCACCACTGCTGTCATTTAGATGCTCCCTACAAAGCTCATAGGAGCTGCGGTGGATCAAGTGGTTAAGACGCTGAACTACAGGCTGTGGAAGGTCGGTAGTTCAGCAGTTCGAGACCTGAGTGTGCCGCATGACGGAGTGAGCTGAGCTCTCGTCTCTAGTTCCAGCTCCTGCCAACCTAGCACTTCGAAAGCAAGAAATTGCAAGCATGCATTTATTTATTTATTTATTTATTTATTTATTTATTTATTTGCTTTCTAAACCACTTCGGTGGGAAGGTAACAGCGTTCCGTGCACCTTGGTGTTTAGTCATGCCGGCCACATGACCACGGAAATGTCTTCGGGCAGCGCTGGCTCTTTGGCTTTGAAACGGTGTTAGTAGTTTAGTATTTAATTTCTTAATTTCTTAATTCAGCAGAGTTTAGCAGAGTAAAAATGAGTCTGAGTCCATGGTAGTTTTAAAATATAAAAAAGTTTACTACAACCTAGCAAGGGTAGGGTAAACAGGATGAAAAATAACAAAGAACTTTATTTCTACATCCTCAAATCTTTCTAAGACTAATGGAGACTTCCTAAGTCATCCTCAGGCTAAAGGAGAGTGAAGCTTCTTCTTAGCTCTGGACAAAGGGTCATAAAATGCTAATACTAGGCACTCTATCTTCCAATCAGGACAACAAGCTAGGTCTGAATCTGGCGGGCATTCTAACTCTCTAAGCAGATAGGATACAAACAAACATGTGATTCAGAACACAATATTAACTCAGTAAATACTGAATAGAAGTGTTCTAACTTGTAACTTCCAACAAACGGAGATGAGCACCGCAACCCTAGAGACTCGACTGGCTTTCGAGCAAGGGAACCTTTACCTTTACCTTACAAAGCTCATAGGCATGTGGTGGAAACTGGCGTCAAGTGACAGCCAGCTTATGGTAACCCTGTAGAGTTTTCAAGACGAGAGATGAACAGAGGTGGCTTGCCACTGCCTGCTTCTGCGTAGCAACCCTGGACTTCCGTGGTGGTCTCCCATCCAAGTACTAACCAGGGCTGAGCCTGCTTAGCTTCCAAGATCTGACGAAGTCAGGCTGGCCTGGGCCATCCAAGTTAGGGCGCTCCTCCATGTGCCACCCCCGTGATTCACTTGCAAGGCTCCCGTCCCCCATCACAAGCCCCCGAGGTAATTCATCCGTGCAGGAAGTGAATGCAACCCTCATGAAATGACCGTTTGCTCAGTCCCATTTTAATAAACCTCACGAGCTTCCTTTGTGTCGGCTGACGTTATGTTATTTTAAAAGCCCGGGAAAAAGAAGAAATGATTAAATCCAGCCATTGCCAGGGAAAAGATTTTAATGAGACTCCTTGGGAGAACGGAAGAGAAGCGACGCACATTCTGCACAGCTGTGACAAGAGGGCAGAGTGTGTGTGCGTGTACCGTTTCAGTACATGAGGGTTTCCGGTAGTGTGTACTGAAGCTGTACATAGGGTAGTGTTGGGTGATAGTGAGGTATTGAAAAAATGGTATTTAGCAGAGATAAGATAGTCCAGCAGAGCCAGAGTAAAACAATTCAGACTGAGAGTCCATGTGTGATTAAAATATAAAGTTTTTACTAAATTCTAGCATGGGGAAGGGTAACTGGGATGAAAGTAACAACAGAGCTAATCTGCTACATCGTTACACTACAAAGACAAAACTAGAAGAGAGAGATTATGGGTACTCTTCTTGTTCTTCAGAACACCAAACAAAGACGGGAAGAGAAGCCATAAAATGGTAATACACCTTGACACTTTAGTCCCAATCAAACTCCTAGATCAGGGAGAAAATTCCCGGGCTTCCTACAGCTAAAGAACATTGGTTACATGAGAAACATGTGACTTCCTGTGAGTAACAGAAACAAACATTTAACCCCAGATATACTGAGTGTTTTCAACTTGTAATACCCAACAGGTAGCCAGCATCAAGGTGGGGCATGGAGATCTCCCATAATTACAGCTGATCTTGAGACTACAAGGATCAGTTTCCCTGGAGGAAATGGCTGCTTCAGAGGGTGGACTCTGTGGTATTATACCTTGCTGAGGTCCTCCTCCTTCCCTAACTCCAGCTTGGCGTAGGGGTTAGAAGCGCGGACTCTAATCTGGGAGCACCAGGTTTGATTCCCCACTCCTCTACATGCAGCTGCTGGCCTTGTCATAAGTTCTCTCAGAGCTGTTTCTCTCAAGGGCAGTTTCTGTCAAGAGCTCTCTCAGCCCCACCTACCTCACAGGGTGTCTGTTGTGGGGAGGGGAAGGAAAAGATTGTAAACCGCTCTGAGACTCCTTTGAGTAGTGAAGGGCGGGGTATAAATCCAATCTCTTCTCTCCTTCTTCTTCCTCAGGCTCCACTCCCCAGGCTCCAGAAATTTCCCAACCCGGAGCTGGCAGCTCCAGGTGGGAGCTGGGGATCCCCAGGAATTACAGCATCTTCAGACTACGGAGATCAGTTCCTTTGGAGAAAATGGATCCTTTGGAGGGTGGACTCTCCGGCATTATATCCCACTGAGGTTTCTGTCCTCCCCGGGCTCCATCCCCAAATCTCCAGGAGTTTCCCAACCTGGATCTGGCGACCGTACCCCCAATCTACCGTTGGTGGCCAGAGGGGGAACCTGGCAACCCTACTGGGCAATCCTAGTTAGGGCTGTCAACCCCAAGGGAGGAACTGGAACTCTCCTGGGATTACAACTGGTCTCCAAACTCCAGGGATCAGTTCCCCTGGAGAAAATGACAGCTTCAAAGGGTGGACTCTGTGGCATCGTATCTTCCCACTGGGCTCTTCCCCCTCCCCCAACTCCACCTTCCTCAAAGGAATTTTCCAAGCTCAAGTTGACAATGCTGGACAGATCTAAGGTTGCCAACTCTGACCTGGGAAATTCCTGAAGATCTGGAGACAATGTCTGTTTAGGGAGGAGCTGGGGGAGGGATTTCACCTAGCAACTATGATATGCCATAGAGCAGTGATGGCGAACCTTTTAGAGACCGAGTGCCCAAACTGCGACCCAAAACCCACTTATTTATCGCAAAGTGCCAACACGGAAATTTAACCTGAATACTGAGGTTTTACTTTAGAAAAAACAACTCATACATTAACTTAAGATGATCCAAAAAAAGTAAGGAAAGCAATCCCAAATGCTTTCATTTACTTAAAATTATTTGGCAGAGAGAATTCGACACTTTAATGATGGTCTGGGCCTGGCTGGGGCGATGGCACGTGTGCCCACAGAGAGGGCTCTGAGTGCCACCTCTGCCACCCATGCCATAGGTTCGCCACCACTGCCATAGACTTTGCTCTCTGAAGCTGCCATTCCTCTAGGCCCTAGGGAAACTGATCTCTGCAGTCTAGAAAAAAGCTCCAATCCCAGGAGAACTCCAAGCCCCACCTGAAGGTCGGCATCCCTAGTCAAAACTCAAATGAGAACTTAGTTTGAAGCTGATGCAGAGAAGGACTGGGTAGACAATGAAGATAGGAAAAAATTGCAAACCACCCTCAAACTGCCCTATAGAGTCACTACTGGCTTTGTTGGGAAATGTAGGCATTGCATATAAGTAACATGGCGGTGGGAGAACATAAGAACATAAGAGAAGCCAATGTTGGATCAGGCCAATGGCCTATCTAGTCCAACACTCTGTCACACAGTGGCCAAAAATACCAGGTGCCATCAGGAGGTCCAGCAGTGGGGCCAGGACACTAGGAGCCCTCCCACTGTTGCCAACCCCCCCCCCCAGCACCAAGAATACAGAGCATCACTTGCTCCAGCCTGAGAGTTCCGATCTATCCCTTGTGGCTAATAGCCACTGATGGACTTCTGCTCCATATGCTTATCCAAGTCCCTCTTGAAGCTGTCAATGCTTGTAGCCGCCACCTCCTCCTGTGGCAGTGAATTCCATGTGTTAATCACTCTTTGGGGAGGCTACAGCCTCTTCTCCCTGTATGCTTGGGTCACACACAAGCAAGAACCAGTGTGCATCCGGGAGGTACAAAACTCCCATTGCACAATGGTGCAAAGTTTCCCTAGCAAACTAGAGGACTTTGTAATGTGTAGATGGAACCAAGGCTCCCTCTAAGCTGTGGAGTCTTGTGAGCAAGAATTCTCCTTTGGGAGCTGCTGGCATTAAAGTTGTGAGCGAGCGATTTGGCTGCTGCATCAATTAGTTTGCTCCGGAGCCATCCCTTCCTGAGCTGAGGCAAAAGTGTGAGCTGGAGGCTAAAAAACTGTGAGCTAGCTCACACTAACTTATCTTAGAGGGAATGCTGGATGGAACCTCAGCCTCCCCTACTTTAAGGGACTGCTGTTGAGGAAAGGAAATAGCCACATCCGCTATCTTCCTTTGGAGGAATAGAAATGTGAATATCAATAAGGTCTGTGCATGCATTTTGAGGCAACATAGAGAGCCAGTTTGGTGTAGTGGCTAGGAATATGGACACTAATCTGGGAGAACTGGGTTTGATTTTCCACTCCTCCACATGCAGCTGCTGGTGTGGTCAGTGACAAGTTCTTTTGGAGCTGTTCTCTCATGAGCGGTTCTCTTAAGTGCTCTCTCAGCCCCACCTACCTCACAGGGTGTCTGTTGTCGGGAGGGGGAGAGGAAGGAGATTTCAAGCCATTCTGAGACTCCTTCGGTGAGTAGTGAAGGGCGGGGTATAAATCCAATCTCCTCTTCTTCTCCTCCTCTCCCACAAATATTGTGGCACACTCTCACAACAGGCCTTTTAAAGGCAACTGGATGGCCGAAGCACATTTGTTGCGTTTTTCTATGCATTCCCTATGGCTTCTCTCAGGGTCAGGTGGGGGGAGAAGGCCTAGCAGTGGTCAAAGCACCTTTACAGGAAAACAGGCTGTGCTAATATTTGAGGATCCCTGGTGAGAAAGGCCCATCCTCCTCCTCTTCCTCTGCGCCATCCCCGCATGGCCCCAGCATCCTGGCTTTCACCTGGCCATCAACAGCTGCAACCTAGGAGGAGCCACTGTGATTTAAGACGCGGCCAGTGACCTCTGTTAACAGCCACCGCATGGAGTATATTTCCAGTCAGTCTCCTCGCTACCCTCCCTGGCTGCCCCTTCTCTGCTAGGCGGTTTCCTCACCCAGCTGTTCCTCTGTGCCGATGTGCGGGAGACTGATTTCAGATTTTCTATCTCAGCACATGTTCAACGTTGCAAATGTCAGAGATTTTGTTGAGGATATTGGCGAAGTTCAGAGATAACGCAGAAGTCCGGCTTATTTTAACTGTGGTCCGTTGGTGAAAAGGAACCTGTCTCATAGACAATCACTCAAAGCATGGCTTGTGTCAACAAACGGCGGCCTCAAGCCTCTGGGTAGCCAGGAAGGGTTCGACGGCAACAGCAGGGGGAAAAACAGGATCCAAGATCTCCTGGCTCCAGGAGAAACACTTGGCCCCCTCATTCTTGGCCTTTTCACCATTGTTGCTACCAGGGGTCATTTCTTGCAGGAGTGCACAGGAGCGGAGCTCTGGCAGTAAAGAGCCCAGGGGGCGGGCACATACAACAAGCCCCTCCCCCTGCTCCCAGCAGCCCTCAGTCAGAGCAAGAAACAGCCAGGTAAGTTGCAGAGCCCCCCCGGCCCCCGGTCCAAAACAGTCCAGTGGCACCTTTAAGACCAAGTTTTATTCAGGTACAAGGTCTCCCTCCTCTGCGCACAGCTCCGCCCCCCTCCCCCCCCCCCCCGCAATAGCTAGCAATCCAAAACAGTCCAGTGGAGCCTGAGTGGTGGGTGTTGCCTTCTGACACACTTCCGGTGATGTCAGGGAGTGTGGCATATGCAAATAAGTTATGCTAATGAGTTATGCTAATGAGCTCCTGCACCTCTTTTTCTACAAAATGACCCCTCCGTGATGCTATACTTCTCTGGAGGACCTTTGGCAGGGCCACCAACCTCCATGTGGGGCCTGGAGTTCCCCTGAAATTACTAGTGGCCTCCGTGAAGGTCGTTCCAGAGGTAGCCATGTTGGTCTGCAGTAGAACAGCTAGATCCAAGTCCAGTCTGACAAAGCAGGCTTTGATTCCCAAAAGCTTATGCCCTCAAAATCTTGTTGGTCTCTAAGGTGCTGTTGGACTTAAATCTAACTGACCTCCAGACCACAGTGATCAGTTCCAGGGCTATTTTTGGGCAGGAACGTGCAGGAACGGAGTTTCGGCTGGCTCCCGAGTTGGCCACGCCCAGCAGGAACTCATTAGCATAAAAGGCCACACCCAACAGCAGGAACTCATTAGGATTGGCTACCTTAGGGGTGTGTGGCCTAACATGCAAAGGAGTTCCTGCTACAAAAAAAGCCCTGGCACTTTTGACAACAAACAAGGCAAACAGAATAAGAAGCAAAAGGTGGGTGTGGCTGGATGACCAGACAGCTGGTAACATGGGGGTGCGTCCTAATGTGCTAATGAGCTGTGCTGTCAGGGGTGTGGCCTAATATGCTAATGAGTTCCTGCTGCTGGGTGTGGCCTATTATGCTAATGAGTCCCTGCTGGGCTTTTTCTACAAAAAGAACCCTGGACTAGCTTCTAAGCATAGACTTAGAGGAACCACATCTCCACTGAGTTCTCTCCCTTTCCCAAACTTTGCCCTCCTGGATCCACCCCTTTTGTTGCACTGGCAGGGGGGATTTGGGATGTGCATTCTGGGATGTCCCTGACACAGTAATCACCCAGATGTGACGTCATTAGGGTCGCCAGGTCGCAGGAGGGAGTCGGTCCCGGGCTGGGACATTCGCGCACATCCAGAAGTGACGTCATCACGCTATGCACGTTGCCGGTAGATGCTCTGCATTCAGCTTGAAAACTCTATAATTTTAATTTCTGGGGCTGGCAAGGAACATTCCTCCAAATCAAACTGGATAATGTGGCTTTAGGCACAAGCTACCAGGAAATCCCCCTGTTCATACCCCAGTGAAGGGAGCTACGGAAGAGAATTACCAGATGTAAGGATAAGAACTGTTTATAACAGACGTGTTTTCTCCTTGAAAAAATGCTAATATCAGAACCGGGGAGCCAGTTTCAAAGAGGAGAAGCGAGTGGAGGTGAAAGGGTTAAACCCCCTCTCCCTTCCCTTGCCCTTCCAAGGCAAATCGAGGTTGCAGGAGCTTGCAGGGTGCATTCTGTGGAGCGAATGAGGTGTGTGTGATTGTGTCTGTTTGTGGCCCTGCGTGGCAATTACACTGATAGGTCGTTGTGCATTGTAGCAGAGGCCACAGAGAATATTCTGTCCTCTACTAATGGAACACCAGTGAAGGGGGAGGTGATGCCCTTAGCTCTTCATCACCAGCCCCATCAACCTGTCACATTTCCTACAGAAGCCCAGGTTTATCTCCATTCCACAGATGAGGCAAGCTGACATCGCCAGGAATATGAGAACAATGGGGCTGCCTGGAGATCAACATTTGACTAAGCAGCGGCACCCTTTCAAGAGCATGAATGACAAAGCCTTGCAGAGTCCACCCTAATTGCTGATGCATGGAACAGATTACAGGTCTCCTCTACTGCAGAGGCCCATGGGGCTCTGCTTTAGCTCTCCCATGGAGGAGCATGATTCGTCCTGGCACCACACACCGGGTCTTCCTGCAGGAGCACTGCAGTGTTGAGCACGCAGCTGTTTCTCTTTCTCCGGCTCATCCTTTCCTCCTTGCCATTCTCAGTGACAATTCAGCCTGCCACACAAAAATGCACCATTTAGATAGCTGATTTGTGTTCCGAAAGCATTGGGGATGGCTTCTTTGAGGGGGACAGTGTCCCACGCACCTACCCTGATGAAACTGTTTCAGGTTTTGATCCTTGTCCTGGTTTTAGCCAAACTAGGCTAGGAAATGGGGAAGGAAAGGGAGCAGCAGGCATTTTTATTGTGTGTTAAAATGTCTAACCCGTGCCCATGTCTATAAACTGCTGGGCCAAGTTCCTAGCGGAGTTTATAGAGTTCGGAATGGAAGCATTTTGAAATGCTTACACGTTAAGCAGACACTAGAAGGCATTCCCCTTCTTCACCGTTCAGTATATTTCTCTTCTCTCCAGGAGATCTTTTCCCCGGGATTCTGAGGTTGGCTGGTCCTCTAACTCTGAACAGCTTTTAAGTGGCAGGCTGATCTGAGATACGTTGGTTGTTCCAAGTTTGTATCAAGTCTATGCAGTCAGTTTCAGGGAATCCTGATCAGTATCAGCCCAAATCAAGCCGTACTGTGCTTCAGCCCTGGAGACTTCAAGCTGCCACTGAAGTGGGTGGGTTTCCCTGAAGAGCAAAGGAGAGCTTTGTGGAGCAATATTGCACTTCTCCTTTAACGGTGAAAGCCGAGCTGAAGCCTCCTACCCAGTCAGGTGTCTGATCTCCATGAAGGCAAACTTATAATGGTGAGGGAAAGGCATGTTGTGAGTGGTGGGAGAAGAAAGCCACTTGGCCAAAGCAGAGAAGAGGGCACTCTTCTAGGCATAAGAAGCAACCCAGCAAGAGCCAAGGGAATGGGGACCAATGTTATACTGTGGCTGCGGACAGTCGGGCAGTTTGGCCTGATATAGTTGTGTTACCCTAATGAATAAAATGGGCTTGCTCACACATCCACATCTGGCAGCCGTCAAGTCACTTCCCACTTATGGTGATCCTGTGAAGGTATGCCCTTCCTATCATTAGCAACCCTGGTCAAGTATTGCCAACAAAAGGCTGTGGCTTCCTTTATTGAGTCAGTCAATCCCACGTTGGGTCTGCCTCTTTTTCTATTGCCTTCAACTTTTCGTACCAAGTTGACCTGGGTTCAAACTTCCACTCGGCCATGAAGCACATTGTGTGCCTATGACCCATGACCCAGTCACTTTCTCAGCCCAATCAACCTTACAGGGTTGTAGAGAGGATAAAATGGAGAGGAGGAGACTCTTGATGTGGAGAATAACAAGGAAACCAATGCTCAAACATCATGCCACTGTTTCTTTTCATAGGGATGGGAGACAAGGGCTGCAGAAAAATAAACATGCCTCCTATTTCATGTTTGCACTTTGCAAATTTAGATACTTATGATTTGGTTTTCTTGCTTTGGTCAAACTGCCCTTACAAAATGTCAGCTTCGAGAGATTGAAAAAAAGAATATATTGGGTTCGATGTAAAGAAAATAATAATCACTTGCCTTGGAAGAACAAAAGCTTTTTCACAGTATCCCTGGTTCTCCACGTTTCTCGGTTAAGGGGAAAATTCTATTTAAACCAATTGCAAAAGTGATCTGACACCAATGGTAACACTAAAAAGAAAATTTTACTTACAAAAATAGAAGCACATCGTACACGACATATTCATGTAGGTACATTTAAACTTATTGTGAAGAGGTTAACATGCTACAGCTCCAAGCCCAGGTAAGAGAGAGAAGAAGAGAGGTCCTATACAGGGGTCATTTCGTAGAAAAAGAGGTGCAGGAGCTCATTAGCATAACTCATTAGCATAACTTATTTGCATATGCCACACCCCCTGACATCACCAGAAGT
>NW_015164672.1:615670-634652 GCF_001447785.1 Gekko japonicus
TGCTAGCTATTGGCGGGGGGGAACGTGCAGATCTGTCATCGCAGAGGAGGGAGAGCTTGTACCTGAATAAAACTTGATCTTAAAGGTGCCACTGGACTGTTTTGGACCAGGGGGGCAGGGGAAGCTCTGCAACTTATCTGGCTGCTTCTTGCTCTGACTGAGGGCTGCTGGGAGCAGGGGGTGGGGCTTGTTGCATGTGCCCGCCCCCTGGGCTCTTTACTGCCGGAGCTCCGCTCCCCTGCACTCCTGCAGGAAATGACCCCTGGTCCTATATAAGTTGAAACACAGAAAGCAATCAATGGCCAAAGAGGCTTGACATCTAACCAATCAGGGGGTGGGGCCAACTCCCATGTGTACCCCAGAGAGAGAATTCTCTTAACCCTTTACCTACCAGATCCTCTTGAATGCAGAGTTACAATATCAACAGAATAAAGGGTAGGATCCTACCAAGTTTTCCACCTGCAGCCCCTTTTGAGGATCAAAGAGACTATGCTGGGATCATGGGACCTAGGTAGAAAAAAGTCATGCGGAGAAGGGATTGAAGGGGTAAATTTAGGAAAAACTGAGTTCAACCCAATCTATTAAAAAAACCCACACATCTAAGGTCGGTCCAATAAATTATATGACTTTTCCTCTCCTGTGCCTCCAAAGAGGATGTCATAAATCAAATGGGATTCAACAAAACATCCTCCAGCCTCTGTGCAGTTCATGCCCTCCACCATTTTATGGATGCAAATAGGGACGGTTTTGTCAACTTGAAAGGCCCCTCTGCTGACACCCCTCCCCTCCCCTCCCCCGTTGCACATTGGTGCAAGCCTCATCAGCAGCCTGACAGGCGGACCCTGTTCATTTACTGCACACAGGTCTTTGAAGCAAGGCGCAGTAGTAAAAAGGTGCAGAACGCTTTTCTTTTTAAGAAATGCACTAGATGTTTAATATCGCCATGGCTGCAAGCCAAGAGTTCTTTTGTTAAGCTAACAGCGGAGAATGGCTGACTGCCGCAAGTTTCATCAATGAGAGCTAATGGCTAAGAGATGGCTTCCTGATAAGTGGGGATGGAATCCGTGTGTCTGAATGATTTGCCCAACAGAGCTTTGAGAAGGTGGCACAACACACCCTTTGCAGAGAGGTCAGGTGCGCACAAAGGACAGAGACTTGAAGAGATGGAGAGGGAGAGAGAGAGAAATGGTGGAGTATAGGGTTGCCAGCTCCAGGTTGGGAAATACCTGGAGATTTGGGGGCTGAACCCGGAGGAGGGCGGGGTTTGAGGAGGGGAGGGACTTGAATGAGGTAGGATGCCATAGAGACCACCTTCCAAAGTGGCCATTTTCCCAGGTGAACTGATCTCTGTCAACTGGAGACTGGGTGACGCGGACAGGTCTGAGCGAAGCAGGGCAGCAAAGCAAAGGGCTGGATTCGGAGGAGGGTAAGAAAGGAATCGAATGGCCTGGCCAGGCCCAGTGGGTGGGGCGGGCCCAGAGGGGAGCCCGAGGGCCCGGCTCTGACACCGTGTCAGGCTTCGGCCCCGGCCTAACTCTTCGGAGCCAGCAGCCCTATTCCAGGGTTACTTTAAAGGAGAACTTTTTTATTCAGTAATGTCATAAATAATGTCATAAAGAAATAAAATAAAATTGTCATCCAGAGATTCTGTTGTTATAGTGTTGAGAATCCTGAATAATCCAGCTACAGTTGCAAGCAGCAAGCTTTTAGAAGCTCCCAGACGCCGACATTAGCTTCTCACTTGTTAGTTAAACAATGTAGATAAGGAAGTAAACTTATCTGTACTTGGAAAACAGCCCAGACTTCTTTTGCAGTTCAGCTGATTCAATTCTAATACTTTAGCAGACCTTGAGAGAAAGTTCCTCCAGAAACCCAAGGAAAGGTTGTGTTCTCTCCTCCTCCAAATGTGCCTGCGTGAATCGCACACAGACCTAGATTTAGTGAATCCACAAAAGCATGTGATTTCCTGTAACAACAAAACAGACATTTAACCCAATATATACTGAGTGTTTTTATCTTGTAACACCCAACAAAACTGCATTCCCCCTCCCTGACTGATGGGCCCTGCGCTTGATGCCTCTCCTTGCTTTATGCTGTTTGCTTATTTAAAACATTTCCATGCTGTCTTTCCAGCCAATCGGTCCACAAGGCAGCCAACATTCAGAAGAAGAAGAGAAGAAGAGGATTTATACCCTGCCCTTCCCTCGGAGTCTCTGAACGGCTTACAATCTCCTCTCCCTTCCTCTCCCCACAACAGGCATCCTGTGAGGCAGGTGGGGCTGAGAGAACTCTCTCTCGAGGACTGCTCTCGAGAGAACAAGCTCTGAGACAACAATGGCTTGCCCAAGGTCATCCAGCAGCTGCGAGTGGAGGAGTGGGGAAATCAAGCACTTTTATGCTGGAAGCTGGAAACCCATCTGAAAGCATTCCTTCTGATTGAATTTTAACTGCCGCCAGCACTTCGTAATGTATTAATTTTAACCGTTATGTTTTAATTTGTATTATGTATGCTTTTATCATGTATTTATGTCATTGGAAGCCGCCCTGAGCCTGCTTTGCAGGGAGGGCGGGGTATAAATCTGACAATCAATCAATCAATCAATCAGTGCAATCCCAGGAGATCTCCAGCCACCACCTGGAGGTTCCAGTCACAAATGGACCACAGTGACTCAACCAAGGTTGCACCCCACCAATATTCACTGTGCAAAAATGATTCTTCCTGTTTGTTAGAGGCTGCCACCTGGCAGTGTTTGGACCTCCTGATGGCACCTGGTATTTTTGGCCACTGTGTGACAAAGTGTTGGACTAGATGGGCCATTGGCCTGATCCAGCATTGGCTTCTCTTATGTTCTTATGTTTCCTTCGTATTATGAGCCATGGGGCTACACGCCAGCTGAATGCACCGTTATGGGCATTCCCAGCATCTCCACCAACCTCTCTGGTTTTGGCTGCTTCATGGAGGAACACATAGCAGACCCATCAGCTTACGGTATCTACATTGTGGACCGACGTTTCCGGGGCTTGGACGAGTCATGCAAGCAGCTGACCTCGTTCCTCTACAGCTTCTGCCAATAGACCCGGCGGCAGTGCATCATCCAGCGCAACTGCACAGAGCGGCTCTCTGTCCTCCTGGACTGGAAGTATCTGGGCAGGTATTACATGTCCGCTTGGCATATGGCACTAGTGGACTGTAATTGGACTAGAAGCAATTTTTTCACAGTGAACATTGGTGGGGTGGATTGCTAGCTATTTGGGGGGGGGGAACGTGCAGATCTGTCCTCGCAGAGGAGGGAGAGCTTGTACCTGAATAAAACTTGGTCTTAAAGGTGCCACAGGACTCTTTTGGACCGGGGGGCCTCTGCAACTTCCCAGGCTGCTTCTTGCTCTTACTGAGGGCTGCTGGGAGCAGGGGATGGGGCTTGTTGCATGTGCCCGCCCCCTGGGCTCTTTACTGCCGGAGCTCCGCTCCTGTGCGCTCCTGCGGAAAATGACCCCTGGGTGCAAACACCTGGAGGTTGGCAGCCCTAACGGAGCAAAGTCTCTCTTTTTCTGATACAGGGTTGCAGGTCTACTGCTCTGGAAGAGCGCTTATTGATATCCACTTATGCTCTGCTTGCGCAGTTGCAAAGTGTGAGACTCCCCTGTCCCCAGGACAGCTCCCCCCACCCCCATAGTTTCCCCAGGCAAAGGGAAGTGAGGAGGAAGAGTTCACTCCCTCCTCGGAACTGGGGTGGTACCTACTCCACTTCCTTCCCTGGACTGGTTTGCTCTGGACTTCTCTCTCCCCTTCTAGGAGCTCAGTCCCTTCAGTTCCCCTAGGCCAGGTGTGGTGCCTTCCCTTTTATGGGATTCCCTGGCCCCACCCCTACCTGGCTTCTATCCAATCACCTCTACCTGCTCTACCTGGGAGGCTATATAAGGAAAGGGACGCCTTCCCTGCCTCTTCCCCCTAGCTGCCAGTCTCTCTGCCCTGCTCCTTCCCCTGGTTGCTCAGGGCTGCTCCTTAGCCTCTCCCAGCTTAGCCTTCCCCAAGTCTGGGCTCAGCCTTGCCTTCTGAGCATGCCCCTCCCTACCGATGCCTAGCTCCCAGCCTTATTCTCAGCTGCGTTAGAGCAATCTGCCTGGGTCCTGGCTGCCTCTCTCTCCCGGCCTTCTCCCACAGGTGAATGTGCCCCCCCCCAGCCACTATTAGCTCAGGCAGCCAGGGAGGGTTAGAGTTGGGGCTGGGCGTCAGCTCCTGGCATAAAGCAAATGTTGTGAAAATGCCCTAAGTCTCTGGTCCTGCCTCACCCAAACCTGAGACGTACTGCCCCTTGAAGTCTCAGTGCTCTGGAATAACAAGGAGCATGCAAATCATAACAATGTTGAAGCTGACCATGGATGCAACTGGGCAGAAAGCAGGATTGCCGCTGAACATCAAGAGGACAAAATTACACCGCTTTAAGGCTGACGATAAAGAAATTGAAATCGTTCAAGATTTTCTATCCCTTGGCTTCCTCATCAACCCAAAGCGGAACTGCAACCAAGAAAGTAGAAGGAGGTTGAGACTGGGGAGGGTAGCCACGAAGGAGCAAGAAAGAATCCTTCAGTGCACGGCTTTTTTTCTGGGGGAACGCATCAGAACAGAGTTCTGGAACCTCTTCCGCAAAATTCTTTTAAAAATGTTTAAAAGTTCGTGAGTTTTCAGTATGCAGATTGAAAACTTCATTTCCCTCTTGAGAGTTCCAGCACTTCTTTCCCCCCCCCCAAAAAAAAGGGAAAGGAAAAAAGCCCTGCTGATATCTTGTGTTGCTGACAAGCAAGGTCAAGTTAATTCATGCCATAGGATTCCCTGTTACTATGTATGGGTGTGAAAGTTGGACAATGAAGAAAGCTGACAGGAAGGAAGCAGATTCCTTTGAAATGTTGTGTTGGAGTTTTATGGATACCGTGGACCACCAAAAAGACAACTCAGTGGGTTCTAGATCAAATCAAGCCTGAACGCTCCCTAGAAGCTAAAATGATTAAACTGAGGCTATCATACTTCAGTCACATTATGAGAAGACAAGAGTCACTGGAAAAGACAGTCATGCTAGGAAAAGCTGAAGGCAGCAGGAAAAGAGGAAGACCTGACATGAGAAGAAGGAGAAGAAATTGGATTTATTCCCCACCCTTCACTACCCAAAGGAGTCTCAGAGTGGCTTACACACTCCTTTCCATTCCCCTCCCCACAACAGACACCCTGTGAGGTAGGTGGGGCTGAGAGAACTCTGACAGAAACTGCTCTTTTTCAAGAACAGCTGTGCCAGAATTATGGCTTGCCCAAGGTCATCCAGCAACTGCATGTGGAGGGGTGGGGAATCAAACCCGGTTCTCCCAGATTAGAGTCTGCACGCTTAACTACTACACCAAACTGACTCACAGTGAGATGGGTTCAGGGCCGGCTAGCTCACTAGGCGAACTAGATTTTCGCCTAGAGCGCGGGGCCATCATGGGGGTGCTGAGCCAGGGAAGCCAGGCACACAGCGAAGCCTCTTCCCCAGGCCGGAGTTGTTCAGCAACCCGGCGCCGGCACATCCACCTCGTGTTGCATCGCCGGCCTCCTCCAGCGTCGCCACCAGCGCAGTGTGAGGAGGAGATGGAAGAGGCACCCCTTAGGAGGCCAGTGGCAGGAGGCACAGCCCCACTATGCTTTTGGCGCCTTCTTGCTGTTTCCTTCTCAGCTGTTGCTGCCGCCGCCTGGCTCAGCTCGTGCTCCCGCAGCCTCCGGCTCCATTTCTGCGCTGCCTCTCAGGCAGCTCCACCGCCCTGCACAAACTTCCCCTGGATAGCGAGAGAGGCGGGAAGGGAAGGAGGGATGAGTTTGCCTGTCTCTCATGCAGCGCGGCAGGAGGACGAGCGCTGCCTCCCAGGCGCTGTAGTACCCTGGAGCCCGAGGGAAGTGCACACGGAGACCTCTCTGAGAGCCTCAGCTGCCCATGCTGAGCTCCCTGCTGGGAGACCCCGCGCCTTGGAAGCTCTGCAAGGGTCCCCGCATGGCTAAGGGATCTCAGCCGCTCATCTGCGCTGAGGGGGGGGGCGCCACAAGGCAGCCTTGCCGGGGGGGGCGCGGGCGCCACAAGCTAGCCTCCCCTGAGCGCAGAAACTCCTCGGGCTGGCCCTGGATGGGTTGACTCAATAAAGGAAGTCACGCCCCTCCGTTTTCAGGATCTGAGAATGGCTGTTAACGATAGGACATTTTGGAGGATGTTAATTCATAGGGCGGCCATAAGTTGAAAGTGACTTGACTTCACACACACACACACACACACACACACACACATTCCTGGCAAATTCTTCTCCCTATCCTGTCCTAGGAGCTGCGGTGGCTCAAGTGGTTAAGACGCGGAACTGCAGGCCGTGGAAGGTCAGTAGTTCAGCAGTTTGAGACCCGGGTACCGCATGACGGAGTGAGCTCCCGTCTCTAGTTCCAGCTCCCGCCAACCTAGCAGTTCGAAAGCAAGAAATTGCAAGTAGATAAATAGGTACCACTTCGGTGGGAAGGTAACAGCGTTCCGTGCCCCTTGGTGTTTAGTCATGCCGGCCACATGACCACGGAAACGTCTTCGGACAGCGCTGGCTCATCGGCTTTGAAACGGAGATGAGCACCGCAACCCTAGAGTCGGACTCGACTGGCTTTCGAGCAAGGGAACCTTTACCTTTACCTTTTTATCCTGTCCTAGTTTTTTGCCATTCTAAACTGTCTTTCAGAATGAATGGCTGTTCTTGAGGTGTCCCTTGAGTCTTGCATGATTCAAACAGCTGTGGCCCTGGGAATTCCACAAACAGAATCCCCAGTCTCCCCTCCCCCAAAAAAACAATCAGGCATACAGGGCCCTGATATGGATCAAAGCTACAGCATGATGAGAGTTTAAGCCTTTCCCCACATACTGGGTTCCCACACTGTGCAAATTTGACCTCTTGGGGAAACATAAGGTATCCTTATCATGAATTAACACCCGCTTTCTGCTTTAACCTTCATCACTAGTCGTTTCAAGTCTTCACCGTTTTCTTCCAATGATGTGGTGTGTGTCATCTGAATATCTCAAATTAATAATGTTCCCTCCGCCAATATATATTCCAACAGAAATTTAGTACCAAAAAAATACTGACTGATCCTAGGAAACAGAGAGTTAGGATATCTGGTTTCTCCCTATTTAATCTAGTCCCAGAAAGGACTTTAAATGGCAGTATTTGTAGACAAAAGCCAAATTTTTGGATCATCTACAGGTACTGAAAATAAAGAAAATACACCAAGGCCTTGTGATGATAGGTTTTCTTTTACCAATCATCCCAACCGAAAATCCTCTCTCAGTCCATTCTCTCCCATTCTTCTTCCCCTAGGCTGCCTTTCTCCACATAAGCAGCTGTGGGGTGTGAGTCATCCATTCCTTACC
Source organism: Gekko japonicus (assembly GCF_001447785.1). Lineage (NCBI taxonomy): Eukaryota > Metazoa > Chordata > Lepidosauria > Squamata > Gekkonidae > Gekko > Gekko japonicus. The sequence goes on from NW_015164672.1 coordinate 623,086, forward strand.
CCCTCCAGGTAAGTGTGATATAATGACCTGGGAGGAGAAAACCATGCCTTAGTTGGGGCGATTGTGGTTTTGTTTTTTTGGGTTTTTTCAATAGAACTTGGCTTTGGCCCAAGGAGTCCTTCAAGGGAACCTGAACCTTCTTTATGTCCCAAGAAATCTTGCCAAGGGTATCACCTAATTTGTATGATCAGGGGGGAAAATCATCATCATAAAACAGACCGAACCCCACTTTGCATTTTTCAAAAAAAAAGACTTTGCAGCATTTGGGAAATGGATCTCCGGTGGCATTTGGAGAGCGTTCAAGAGACTTCATGGCTCATTCATGTCAATTCTATTAGGACTGCAGAAAGAGCCCGGAATTTAGTTGGGGGGGAGGGAGGGGCTAACTTCCTGCACCCTCTCTTTGTTTGCAGGCTCTGGTTATCAATATTGAACCCTAGCCCAGGCCCAGTGAGTGGTCAAGGGACTCTGCAGTCTCCTTGTGAATTGCCAGGTGTCTAGTCTTGACCTGGACAGTCTGGTATTTTCACTGCCTGTCCCGGAAAAAGCTGATAAAACTACAGGACATTTAAACGTCCAGTATTTTTTTCAGCATTTTTCCTGAAGAGTCAGACAAAGCACTGGACTGTCCAAGTTGATTGGTAGTGCTGAGCAGTGTTCCCTCTAAGCTGAGTTAGTGTGAGCTAGCTCACAGTTTTTTAGCCTCCGACTCACACATTTTTGTCTTAGCTCAAGAAGGATGGCTCCAGTGCAAACTAATTTATACAGTAACCAAATTGCTCGCTCACAACCTTAATGCCATTAGCTCACAAAGTAGAATTTTTGCTCACAAGACTCTACAGCTTAGAGGGAACATTGGTGCTGAGACAGCCCAATCATGAAACAGCAGCTGCTGACGTTCTGCATTTGAGCTGGGTGCTCCTGCCAGGGCAAACAGCATCCTCCATGCTGTTTGCACCGGGAGGAGGCTGTGCCCAGTTTGAAACAGCTGCTGCTGCTGCTTCATGCTAGGGCTGCATACTCTTGGCAGGGCAAACAACAGCCTCACACACACACACACACACACACACCGTATGGGGAAAATTCCCTCCATATGGGGAAAATTCCCTGCTTTGATGCTGCCCTAATCATACCATAGTTGCATTGCAAGATAAGATAAGGGAAGGACCCTTTGCAAGACCCAAGCTGCTAAAAAGCCTTGCAGAACTCAGCTTGGCTCCAGCTAGCTTTGCAAAACCTGAGTAGCTCAAGTGAAGGAAGAATTCTGGTGTTGCTCTGCAAGTGTGAATGACGAGTCAGTCCTGTCATGAGATCAACTGGGGCAAAGAGTAGAATTTACCAGCAGAGCAGAGCAGTGACGTGGGAAACGAGTTATAGAGTCTTGAAGTCCTACCAGCCAATGACTTTTGAAGTTCTGTGAATAGATATCAGAGTGAAAAAACCTGCAATTTCCTCTCCTGGTCTTTCAGACGTGGGCCAATATGAAGGCGGATAAGTAGTATTTTCATACTGCAGCTGTACTGACTATGATGTATCATTTGGAAAAAGAAGCTACCTTTTCATCAAAGTCTTTGTTGTATGTGGGACTCCGCTGAATGAATTTAGTGAAGAGTTCAAGTTGATGAGGCATTCATCCTGAGCAGCTTTGGGGGCTGTTTGACTGTCAAGAAAGGAATAAGAGAGAACTCCCCCAGGTCAAGTTGACTTGTCTTCCGGATGAATCATCTGGAACTATTGCTGTATAAGCAAAGCTTATGGTGTCCCGTAACTCGCCCAATCATGGAACAGCAGCTGCTGACGTTCTGCATTTGAGCTGGGTGCTCCTGCCAGGGCAAACAGCATCCTCCATGCTGTTTGCACCGGGAGGAGGCTGTGCCCAGTTTGAAACAGCTGCTGCTGCTGCTTCATGCTAGGGCTGCATACTCTTGGCAGGGCAAACAACAGCCTCACACACACACACACACACACACACCGTATGGGGAAAATTCCCTCCATATGGGGAAAATTCCCTGCTTTGATGCTGCCCTAATCATACCATAGTTGCATTGCAAGATAAGATAAGGGAAGGACCCTTTGCAAGACCCAAGCTGCTAAAAAGCCTTGCAGAACTCAGCTTGGCTCCAACTAGCTTTGCAAAACCTGAGCAGCTCAAGTGAAGGAAGAATTCTGGTGTTGCTCTGCAAGTGTGAATGACGAGTCAGTCCTGTCATGAGATCAACTGGGGCAAAGAGTAGAATTTACCAGCAGAGCAGAGCAGTGACGTGGGAAACGAGTTATAGAGTCTTGAAGTCCTACCAGCCAATGACTTTTGAAGTTCTGTGAATAGATATCAGAGTGAAAAAACCTGCAATTTCCTCTCCTGGTCTTTCAGACGTGGGCCAATATGAAGGCGGATAAGTAGTATTTTCATACTGCAGCTGTACTGACTATGATGTATCATTTGGAAAAAGAAGCTACCTTTTCATCAAAGTCTTTGTTGTATGTGGGACTCCGCTGAATGAATTTAGTGAAACTGTAAGCTGCAAAACTATGCATCTTCTAATGGTAACATGTAAGTCAAATCTTTGTTTCCACAATAAAAACGTTAATTAAAAAAAAAAAAACCTACAAACCAACTCCTTAATAAAGTGCCTTCCTAAACAATTCTGTTTCATATACTCTGCAGAATGATAAAAAAGTGGGAGATTCCTGACCTCATTGGGTATTCTAGAAATCAGGAGCCACAACAGAGAATCCATGTGTAAGAGCATCTGCCAATCTCATCTCTTTGCAGGGTGGCACCTTCAGAAGGCTTTGCTCAAACTGGCAAAGCTGTCACATCAGAATTATTAAGACCAAGGTGGGCAGCCACGTTGGTCTGAAGCAACAGAACAAAGTTAGAGTCCAGCGTGGCACCTTTAAGACCAACAGAGTTATATTCAAGACGTGAGCTTTCGTGTGCCCGCATACTTCATCAGACAATAAAATGGAATTACAGATCATACTTGTATATATAGAGGGTGGCTTGTTAAATTAGCATGCAAAATAGAGATGTTTTTTACATATAAAAAGAGTGACAAGCTTGGTTTCTGGTTATCATCTGTTGGGTTCAAGGGGGGGGGGGACCGACAACATAGGTAATAAATATGTCAGAACTGGAGATTGAGGAGCTTTATAGCTAATAAACAGCAGCTTGAATTGAACATGGAGACAAAACAGTAGCCAGTGTAGCGACTGAAGAATAAGTGGAATATGCTTACTCCACCTATCTCCTGACAGTAAAGCAGATCAACTTGTGAGTAAGTGAACCAGTTTGCAAGTTAAAGCAGAATTGTTATGAGCACAGCTTGAAATATCAGCAGTCCAATCAGCATCGTGTAGGGGTTAGGGGTGTCAGACTATGATCTGAGAAGCTCAGGTTAAATCCCCATTCTGCCATGAATCTTGCTGGGTGAACTAGGGCCAGTTACCCTATTTCAGCCTAACATATCACATAGTAGGAACCCAGTGGGATAAGTAATTTTGTGTCACACCAATGTGTGACATCACTTCCAGCGTGAAATTGGACACTCTAGGATTCATCCCATCACTATGGTTAAACCACAAAGTTGGGTTCCATCCTAGAGTCACACAATGGCATAATGTCTGCTTTCGTGCCCAAAGTGACACTGCACATTGGCATGGCTACAAAGCACCCTCCCAGTGTCATCAAGCCGGGGCAGGGAAGAGGTCTTCTATCATACTTGGATAACTGTGAGTCCTATCTCAGAAGGATAAAATAGAGGAGGGGGGAATGACTTACACAGTCTGCAACTCCTTGGAGGAAGGGCAGGATTTAAAATGTGCTAAATAAACATGCTCAAGTATTTTGGATAGCTATGTACTGAATAAATCTAAATAAAGGCTGTAAAGGATCTGAGAGATACCCAGGCTTGACCAAGCCTCTGACTTCGACTCTGGAGGCACCTTTGGCATGACTCAGTAGTCTAAGGCAACCGCAGTACCCTTTCACTCATTAAAGAAGGGAACGTGAATCGGCATGATTTATTTATTGCAGCAAATGAAAGGGAATGTTGCAACCATGGATTTAAATGTAGGGGTTAGGGGTGTCAGACTATGGTCTGAGAGGCTCAGGTTAAATCCCTATTCTGCCATGAATCTTGCTGGGTGAACCAGGGCCAGTTACCCTTTTTCAGCCTAACATATCACATAATAGGAACCCAGTGGGATAAGTAATTTTCTGTCACACCAATGTGTGACATCACTTCCAGCGTGAAATCGGACACTCTAGGATTCATCCCATCACTATGGTTAAACCACAAAGTTGGGTTCCATCCTAGAGTCACACAATGGCATAATGTCTGCTTTCCTGCCAAAGTGACACTGCACATTGGCATGGCTACAAAGCACCCTCCCAGTGTCATCAAGCCGGGGCAGGGAAGAGGTCTTCTATCATACTTGGATAACTGTGAGTCCTATCTCAGAAGGATAAAATAGAGGAGGGGGGAATGACTTACACAGTCTGCAACTCCTTGGAGGAAGGGCAGGATTTAAAATGTGCTAAATAAACATGCTCAAGTATTTTGGATAGCCATGTACTGAATAAATATAAATAAAGGCTGTAAAGGATCTGAGAGATACCCAGGCTTGACCAAGCCTCTGACTTCGACTCTGGAGGCACCTTTGGCATGACTCAGTAGTCTAAGGCAACCGCAGTACCCTTTCACTCATTAAAGAAGGGAACGTGAATCGGCATGATTTATTTATTGCAGCAAATGAAAGGGAATGTTGCAACCATGTATTTAAAGAAGGCCCATCTGCAGGGATCTGAGTGCCTCTGGGGAGGGGGGGGGAGGGGAATCTCAAGACCAATTTGCATATTTGCAAAGTTCAATTTCAGTTCTATAAACCGGGATAATAATACGCGTCGTCTACTGACTGGGCGGCAGGGCAATAAGAGCTGGGTGTGGGGGAGGGGACTGCAGAGAGAGCAAATTTTTGCTGTGTTGTAATCATAATATTTATTAGTGGCCATAAAATCCCCATTCCCCACCCCAAGGGAACAAATATACGGAAAGCAGAACTTCCGTACTCATATGGTGACCGCATTGGAGGGGGGAGCAGGCCGGGTCTGGTGGAACGTATTATGAACCTTTGATACAGCAGGCTGATTCAGGAGTCTACAAAACCATGCTCCTTCTCTCTCCAGTTCTGGAGTTTTAAACATTTTTTAAAAATTAAAACCACTTTAGTATAAAAAACCATTTTACAGTCCACATGCTGAAGATGCTGCGGTGGATATTCTCGTCTCTTGTCCTTCCATCTTCTTTTCCCTCTGCTTTTCATGATACAGGGCGACCAACCTATTTTTGCAATTGCAAAGGGGCCGGTTGCATCTCGGATCTCTCTCTCTCTCTCTCTTTTTCCCCTTTAAGGCCACAGACCAGCTGATATCAAGACAATCCGAGTCCCTCTTTTCCTGCTTAAAAGTCTATCCGTGCAGGAAATGTCCCCCTTGTAAGAAAGTCCAGCAGGGGGGCACTTCCATGCCATTCCTTCTCCCCTTCCTTCCCCTTCCCCCCTTCGCCGACATCCCTTCTCGATGTGAAAAGGTCAGCGCCACAGGGTTCTGTCTAGGTCGAGCAGAAAGGCTGGAGGTGGGGAAGAGGGCGGGAGAGGGGGCAGTGCTACGCCAGACCCATGCGGTTTACACAGCAGAAGAAACCAAACTCCGTCTGCAACTTGCGTCTCGAGATATTTATTCTTTTAGACGTTGAACCTGCCGTCTTGACTCTGGACGGGGGGGGGGGAGAACAATATTGAAAAGCCATTTTGAGAGAAAACTGGAGTTTCATAATGGGCGGCCAAAAGATCCGTCTAGCTTATTGTGGATCAATGTGAATTCCAGTTTTCCTCACCTCTGCCTCACAAAGCAGCACATGCGAGGAGACTCCTGCTCTTCCTGAAGCTCACGGGAGGCTTTCTGCTGTCTGTTTCCTGCTTCAAGTGCCCGACTTTCAAAGCCGGTCCCGTTTGCCTAGCTGGCCTGCAGAAAAGAGCCTCTTGGTTGCATGGAGGTTTCTCTCGGGCTTGGCATTCAAACTGGAGCGCATTTGGAGCATCCACACAACATCGTCCCCTAACTGTCTGCTTTCCGGATTTCCCCCTGCTTTGAAGCACTCTTTCCCAAACTTGGTCTGATGTGATCTTTTTGGAAAGATGGCACTTAAAGCGTCTTTGCATGCCACGTGGATGGGCACCCAGAAGCTGCCCACTGAACACTTCCATGCTGCCCGCAGGCAGGCCACGTCTGCCACTTATGCCAATTCCATACCACCACTACCAAGGCTGGCAGGAGGAAAATGCAGTGCATGGTATCACCCCGTGCGTGACGTTACATTGGGCAGAAACCCGATTCTGTTGAGGTGACACTAAGATTATGGGGCTGGAGAAGACCCTTGAGAGTCCCTTGGACTGCAAGGAGATCAAATCAGTCAATCCTACAGGAAATCAACCCTGACGGTTCCCTGGGAAGCCAGATGCTGAAGCTGAAGCTCAAATACTTTGGCCACCAAATGAGAAGGGAGCACTCACTGGAGAAATGCTGGGAAAGATTGAAGGTCAAAGAAGAAGGGGATGGCAAAGCATGAGACAGTTAGACAGTGTTATCGATGCAACGTGAAGTTGAGCAAGGATGTGCCTACCGTGATGTGGTCCATGGGGTAGCAAAGAGCTGGACTCAACTGTGCGACTGGACAACAACAACAAGATTAGCCCAAATGTCTATGGTTTAACCTCTATGATCACACCTGACGTAATGACATCACTTCTGGTTTTCCACTGGAAGTGATGTCGTGCAGCAGTGTAGTATCAGCATGCCAGTCCCTGACCTCCAGTTTCTCTCAGGCTGTGGCCAGCAACCTTAGCTTCTAAAGCTATAGAAGGGTGGACCTTTCCCTCTTCCAGCTCCCTCACCAGCGAGGTAGGGGGGAAGCTTAGCAGTTTGCAATCCAGTTTCCTTCACAAAGCATTCTGCATTTAGTTTTTATTAAGAGTCCCATCGACATCAAAACAGAACGGCACACAGTTTCTTCATAATTCAGGCCCCAAAGTCCGCGGCTTCACCCCAGCACACAACAGGCAGAAGTGCGTTAATGAACATCTGCCCCCGTTTCTACAGCCAATCCCCAGACTCGTGCCAACAGAGATTAAAGTTTACAGCCCGCTCTGGGTCACTGGAGGCGCGTAAAGAGAAATGAGCATGAAAATGGGAAAAATGTGGAGGGAAACACCCGGCGGGAAAGAGGCAGCCTTTATAGTGTGGAAAAGGAGACATTCTACCTCATGCGGAACTCCTCCACGCTGCCCAGGCAGTAAATACTTCCATGCGGCCCACTGCGAATGGCCTGAGGTGAGGTGAGGAAAGGCCAGTATCCATTTCCAGTTCAAGCCACTGTATGGTCTTCCAAGGAAGCCAAGATACTTTGCAGCTTAGGTCACCAGAACAATAGTGGAAGCCAGTGTTCCCTCTAAGCTGAGTTAGTGTGAGCTAGCTCACAGTTTTTTAGCCTCCAGCTCACACATTTTTTGTCTTAGCTCAGGAAGGATGGCTCCACAGCAAACTAGTTTATGCAGGAGCCAAATTGCTCACTCACAACTTTAATGCCAGTAGCTCACAAGGTAGAATTTTTGCTCACAAGACTCCACAGCTTAGAGGGAGCCTTGATGGAAGCACAACCAAAGCAACCCAGTCCTCTTTCTTCACAAACTGGATAGTGGGTGGCTGGCTGGGGGGGGGGAGCTGATGATCCTGGGGGGCCCATAGAGGCAAGGAAATCATGTGATGTTTAGTTTCGATCTGGGTGGTATGTAGGGTTTCCGGTTCTGGGTACAGAAATTCCTGGAGATTTGGGAGTGGTACCTGGATATGGTGGAGTTTGGGGAAGGAGTTCAGTGGGGATGTGATTTCTATGGTATACTATAGGATCTGTTCTCTAGAGCTGTCATTTCCTGCAGGGAAACTGACCTGGACCTCCTGATGGCACCTGGTGTTTTTGGCCACCGTGTGACTAGATGAGCCATTGGCCTGACCCAGCATTGGCTTCTCTTATGTTCTTATTACCTCTGTAGGTGTAGCCATCAGTTGTAATTCTGAATGAATCCCAAACTTCACCTGGAGGATGGCCACCCTAATTGACATGTAGTGTGGGGGTCCTAGAAAGAGTCGCTGTCTAGGGGGCTCAGACCCATTGAGGGCTGAGGTAGCCATTTCGGCAGGAACAGCTCCTACCCAACTTACACAGGGTGTGCCCCTCGCTTTGGCCCTGGGCAGGGGGTGTGACTCTAGGGCCCTATCCAAGATTTTTGCCCAGGACCCCAGAATTACTAGGACTGCCCCCGTCTAATCTAGTAATTACCAAACTCTGCAGCGGCTCTCTAGCCTTGACTCCTTCCCCTCTGAGGAGAACAATTCTGCCATGTTTCTGCAGCGGCTGCGATTGGCTCATTCAAGCGTCCGTTATGCTGAATTCCAGCAGAATTCCCTGTCCCAGAGGAATTCTCCCAGAGCAACATTTGTGAGTGCGGTCATCATTCTTATGATTAAACTCCCGAGTAAAAGTAAAAGAGTCAAGCGTGCCACCCATTTTTAATTTGGGTGTGTGCATTGACTACCAGAAAATTTGGGGGAACTGGTGTAATCAAAGGATGGTATGTTCTCTGTGGCCTTTTGAACAGCCCTGGAAAAACACTTCTTTAAAAAAAAAAAAATCAAAGATCTGTCTTAGAAGGAGGCAGAGATCAAAGGTCTCGCCATCTGTCAGTTTCCTTGGCAGGGAGGACAGTGCCCAATTGAATTAAATTATGCAAGGGCTTGTTCCATAGCCCTGGGGAGGAAGAGACAACAGAGCTGGAGTGGCAAGAAGATCTGTGACTGAAGTCTCAGGGAAGGATCAGTAGTAATTAGGTTGATGTATTGGGGTGAATGGAACATCCCATTTACTCTCCCATGGGATAGAAAGGCAAACCTAGGCCAGATTCCAGCTGCTTGGAGGCCAATTAGATCAGAACATTCATCTAGAGTGGAATTCCTCTTCTGTCTCCAGGTCCCGCAACCGGGATGTTGACCATCTGAGACTTTGTCACTGCCTCTGTGTATCCACATGGAGCCTTTTAATCAGCAACATGTTTTAAAATCTTTGTTCCATTCTGTTTATACAGATAGAGAAATGAAGTCCGTTTGCATACGGCTACACAAATTAACTTCGTAGCAGATAGCCCTGACCCAAGCCATACTCGGCTTGCTCATAAATGTTTTGGTCCTTAAGACGGAAAATATTTTGGTCCCTAAGACTGTCCTTAACATTTAAGAACATAAGAACATAAGAGATGCCAATGTTGGATCAGGCCAAAGGCCCATCCAGTCCAACACTCTGTATCACACTGTGGCCAGAAATACCAGGTGCCATCAGGAGGTCCACCAGTGGGGTCAGGACATTAGAAGCCCTCCCACTGTTGACCCCCCCAAGCACCAAGAAGACAGAGCATCACTTGCCCCAGAGTCCCTATCTATACCTTGTGGCTAATAGCCACTGATGGACCTCTGCTCCATATGCTTATCTAATTCCCTTTTGAAGCCGTCCATGCTTGGTCCCTAAAATGGAAAATCTAAATAGCAACATGTCCACCTCTCACCACACACTATTTTAGTGTCTTTTCATTCCATTTTTGCTCGTGAAGAAACACTTCCCAATGGATTGTCCTCTAGGAATCATAACTCAGACACAAAGCTGCTTATAATCAATCAGACCAATGGTCTATCAAGGTAAGTATGGCTTACTCAGACTGGCAGTGGCTCTCCAGGGTCTCAGGTGGAGGTGTTTTGTATCCCTTGGAGAGACCAAGGTCTGAACCTGGAATCTGTGCATGCAAGGAAGATACTCTACCCCTAAGGTTGCCAACCTCCAGGTGGGGTTTAGAGATCCCCCAGAATTATAATAGATCAGTTGCCTTGGAGAAAATGGCTGCTTTGGAGGGTGGGCTCCAGGACTCAGAAGTCCTAGAGTGACATCACACTCCTGCTGAGCTTCCTCCCCTCTCCAGACCATGCCATCCCTAAGCTCTACCCCCAAATCTCCGGGAATTTCCAAATCCAGAGTCGGTCAGCCCTATCTAACCCTGAGCCACAGCCTCTCCCCTAGCAGGGCTGTCTGTCTGTGTCTCACTTTACCATGCTAAATGGCACACCCCATATGCCAAGCCTCAGAGAGCCAGTATGGTGCGGTGGTTAGAGTGATGATCCAGATCTGGATTCAAATCCCCCTTTACCATTAAACATACTGGTGCCCGGTCATGTGCTGCTTTCCTCACTTTTCACCTCAGGCTCGGTGAACCCCTGTTGTTCCGCCGACCTACATGGTCTACGTTCGTGACATCCATTTCAAATTTTTGGAACGAATTCGCGCAGGCCATTGTGCAGGTCACAGTTTGCTGCACACCTGTTCACATGACTTGGCTTTGGCTGACCAAGTCCACTGAAGATGCGAGCAGGGTTACCAGGTCCCGTTCCCCCCCCCCGGCTGCCAGCAAAGGGTAGGGGGTAGGGTTGCCAGCTCCAGGCAGGGAAACTCCTGGAGATTTGGGGATGAAGCCTGGGGAGCACAGGGACCTCAGTGGAGTACCATGCCATAGAGTTCACCCTCCAAAGCATCCCGTTTCTCCAGGGGAACTGATCTCTGTAGTCTGGAGATGAGCTGTAATTCCGGGGGATCCCCAGGTCCCATCTGGGGGCTGGCGTCCCTAGCTGCAAGTTTGGGGCACCCAGTAGGGGAACTGATCTCTGTAGTCTGGAGATGAGCTGTAATTCCGGGGGATCCCCAGGTCCCATCTGGGGGCTGGCGTCCCTAGCTGCAAGTTTGGGGCACCCAGTACTGACTAATACAGCTGTGCAGATTGGGCACTGGGTCCTCCTGACCAGTGAAATCTGGCCTGGCCCCTCTCCCCGCCTTGCAAATTGATCCCACACTCTTCCTTAAAGGCTGCTCTGGTCCCCAGGGCTGTGGGGTCTCAAGGTTACCGCACGAAAATTGATGGAGCGTCTTCTGACTCCTGCAAGGCCCGTAGCAGTCTTGCTGTGGCCTCTCCCTGGCCTGCACAGGAAGGAGTCCCGCCCCCAGAGCGGTCCCCCTCATTAGTTCTCCCATTAGTGTGGCAGATTGCTCAATTAGCAGCCGCTTGAAAAGTGAGTCTCCCTTGCTAATGCACAGCCCCCGAGGAAAGGCCCAGCCACGCACTATTCAAACCAGGCGGCAATAAATCCTTCCCAGGCAGCTGGTCACATCCAGCCCTCAAATACCAAAGGCTTCGAATGCTCACACCTCGCTCCTCTGCAGAGACGAAACAGAAGTGGATGCCAAACATGGTTGGGGTTGTGATCGCAGACGCTCAGGGAGAACGTACTCTCACAAAGGTATGGATGAGGTTTCTGGATGACCCCTGTGTGTATCGCCAAACCAGTTGTCCCGGCCATTCCTCCTACACGGAAGTGCAACCAGCAGGAGAGAAAAAAACCAGTTCTGTCCCCAGAGATG
>NW_015164672.1:635023-635147 GCF_001447785.1 Gekko japonicus
AGGTAGTGTGGCTCTCCCCCTACATTTATATCCTCACAACAACCCTCTGAGTGAAATTCTACTGAGAGTAGCTCAGCCTACGGACCAGGGTTGCCAACTTCCAGGTGGGGGGTGGGGATCGGGA
>NW_015164672.1:635551-650970 GCF_001447785.1 Gekko japonicus
CTATTATGCTAATGAGTTCCTGCTGGGCTTTTTCTACAAAAAGAGCCCTGGAATTACAACTGATCTCCATACTGCAGGGATTAGTTCCCCTGGAGACAACAGCTACTTTAGAGGGTGGTGTCTACGGCATTACACCCTGCAGAGGTCCCCTTCCCCAAACACTGACCTCCTCAGACTCCACTCCCTGTATCTCCAGGCTTTTTCCAAACAATAGCTGACAACCCTGCGAGGAACAAAAGCCACATTGTACCTTTTATGAAGACCAAGCAAAATAGTAGGTTCCAAGGCTTCCCCTGCATCTGTGCTGATTTGTAGTAAGGGGCTAGTTCTTAATTTTAAGAGACAGAAACAGAGTGTCTACAGTCCAGAATACTAATTTCTGTATTCTGTTGGTGTCAGCAAAAAGAAATCCTGTGTGTGTTGGAGGGAGTAGAATAATGCTGGACAGGAGCTCCTCATTTGGGTCTTGTGGGTTGGGATCTGGGCCAGCTGAGTAAATTCCACATCCCCCTTGTTAAAATGTGGTGCCTGCAGGCCGCTTTCACGGTGTGGGGTCGTTTTGGTTGGTCTGAGTAAAGGCATGATATGGTATTTGTTTTTGCATTTTACTATGGACCAATGCAGGTACTGACTGTTTTTTGTACCTGATAGGGTTTGCCAGCTCTGGGTTGGGAAATACCTGGAGGTTTTGGAGGTGGAGACTGAGGAGGGGGGGTTTTGGGGAGGGGGGGGGACTTCCAGGGGGTATAGTGCCATAGAGCTGAAAAGAGAGGAGCGAGTCTGCTATGACTCCCAGAGGATATCAGGAGTCCACCTTCCAAGGTGGCCATTTTATCCAGGCCAACTGATCTTTGTCGCCTGGAGATCAGTTGTAATCCCAGAAGATCTCCATCCATCACCTGGAGGTGGGCAGCCCTACTAAATTGGCCTAAGGTCACCCGGCAAGCTTAGTGGCTGAGGGTCAAACTTTTATGTTGCTGGGGAGTTCTGTGAATGAATGGGTATGTGTGTGACATCCTCTGCACTGTTAACGTCACTCTGGGTTTTCCCCAGAAGTGATGTAGAGGCGAAGATGATGACAGCTTTTTAAAAAACATTCTCCTGCGACTCTGATTTAGACCAGGAGACTGTGCTTGTCTCCCTAAACTCCCTCTGGATGCAGGTCATGGTTCCACTCTAAATTATCCCCCTGTGAATGGAGTTCCCATCAGGGACTATGCAAAAAGCCCTCGTGGTGGAACCCAGACACAACCTGAGGCCTTTCTTTGGGGTATTTTGTGGGTTTGTGTGCACCTGGAAGTCACATTGACCTCTGGTGACTGACCCCTACTGGGGGCCTGGAGGATATTCAGAGAGGTGGCTGAATAAAGCCTGCCTCTGATGTCCTCTGACTTAATATTCCAAGGAAGTGTCCCATCCAAGTATTAACCACAGTTGAGCCTGCTTAGCTTCTGAGATCTGATGAGATTGGGTTTGCCTGGGTGGGTTTGCCTGGGGCTAACCTGAGGCCTTTTTAATGTGAGGTTAGGCCTGAATAGAATTGCCAGGTCCTCCCTGGCCACCAGCAGAGAGTGGAGGGCATGTTGCCAGATCCAGGTTGGGAAACTCCTGGAGATTTGGGGGAGGAGACTGGGGAGGACAGGGATCTCACGGAAGTGTAATGCCATAGACCCCACCCTCCAAAGCATCCATTTCCTCCAGGGGAACTGATCTCTGTAGTCTGGAGATGAGCTGTAATTCCAGGGGATCCCCAGGTCCCACCTGGAGGCTGGTGTTATGTATTCAGATGGATTTTATGTTATGCGAACTGCCTAATAGAGATTCAATGTTAAGCTTCGCCCTGGGCTAGGATCCTAATGTATCCAATAGGAGCCCTAGCCCAGGAAGTGTCGTCCAATCACATTACAAAGCGGGATCGCTTGTGATTGGCCTTTATCTCTCCAACCTCATAGGTTGTTATTTGTACAGGGGGTGTGGCTTCATTAGCCGGGAATGTTTAAATACAGAGAAGCCAGTGTATATAGCGACTGAATGGGTTCTGGCTGGCGTTTGTTGTACCGTGTTGGAGAAGTAACAAAGCTGAAGAATAAAAGCCGCATTCGTGCTGAATCACTCTCTGACTCCTTGTTAAGTTCGCGACTTAACAGCTGGCATCCCTGGGCCTGAATCATGTAGTACTTCAGTATTTCTACATTTTCCCAGTGGGGCAAATGGCATCTGCCTGATACCACTTCAGATCGGGTAAACAGCATCAGAGAAAAGGTTTACCATGTCGCCTCCCACCACACTACCCAAATTCAAATTAGTGCCCCCCACGCACTTGACTTTAGCGTTGTAGTTGGCAGGGGGATTTACCGGTGACAGGGGGACCTCGCTGGTCAGGCAATGATATTGCCAGCAACAGACTGATGTCACTCCTTGTGCTTCTGGAAGTGACGTCATAGTCACCATAGAGTTTTGCCCAAATGCCAGAACTTCCCTAGCATCACCTGGTGATGCACTGATGTCAGGTCCGGGAACCTCAGGAGTGACATCAGCGTATTGGGACAGCGCTGGCATTTCCCCCACTGGCCAGCTAAACAGCGGCAGAGAAGTGTTCTCCAGGGTTGAGGGACCCCCTGTCCCCCGCATGGTCTGGCAAACCTGCTTAATTTTTAGGGGGGGGTGCTGAAAACTCCATTCATGGTACTGCTAGAATAATATCTGTTTTAAGTTCTGAGGGGGGAATTTGAACCTGTTGTCCTCAGTCCTGTTCCAAGACACCACATGATGGGAACTGTTAGTTCAGATTGGGTGTTCTGTAGGTTTGGATGGGTTTACATAACACTCTTCCTCGCAATGAGTGACTTTTGCAGGACTTTTTCTATGAACACCGGTGACTAGAATTTGCTGGACGAGGGCTCCCACTATAACAGCACTGTGAGAAAATGGGGGGGGGGGGGGATTGCAGCAACACCACAATGCAGGGCTTTTTTGGTAGAAAAAGCCCAGCAGGAACTCATTAGCATAATTGGCCACACCCAACAGCAGAAACTCATTAGCATATTAGGCCACACCCTGAGAGCACAGCTCATTGGCATATTAGGCCACACCCCCATGTTACCAGAAGTGTGTTCATCCAACCACACCCACCTTTTGCTTCTTATTCTGTTTACCTTGTTTGTTGTCAAAACCCAGGGCCTTTTTTTGTAGCAGGAACTCCTTTGCATGTTAGGCCACACACCCCTAATGTAGCCAATCCTAATGAGTTTCTGCTGTTGGGTGTGGCCTACTATGCTAATGAGTTCCTGCTGGGCATGGCCAACTTGGAAGCCAGCCGGAACTCCGTTCCTGTGCGTTCCTGCCCAAAAATAGCCCTGCCATAATGTCACTTCAGGTTGCATAACCAGAAATAGCATTGCATATCACCATGACATTCTAACAATTCCCCATGATGAAAACCATAGAGTGTATGTGTGTGAGGGGGTTCTAGAGCATCGCTGCGATGCCATGATATCATTTCTGGTTACAAAACCAGAAGTGCCATTGCGACACCATGGAATGCCATGCAACACCTGGCCCTGCCCACAAAAGTTCTCAGGGTTTCCAGGCCTTTGCTGGCAATCCTAGCTGATACACTCAACAGGCCAGGAAACGTTCGGACTCTCTGTGGGTAGCACAGTGCAGACAGAGGAGAACTGTACGAACTGTACAGTTGTAAACATTGCAGTACCTCCTTTGAGGGTTGGTTCTCAAGATCTGGATGTCCCTCAAATTTTAAACTGGTCCGCCTGTTTGCATTTGATTTATTCCGCTAGGCTTTGTTGTTGTTGTTGGTTTTTTTAAAGCTCATTTTTCACAATGCCTCATTTAACAAACGAAACGAAACAAAAGGTCCACAGGGAAACAAAGGACACAAGTAATACGTATCTTCTCTAGAGATTAAAATTACCTTATGCCTGCTTCAGTGTGGCCGGTTAAAGGCCAACTCAAACCTTATCGAAAATACCGCTGCTCAGACTTCCACGCCCTGCCCTCAGCATCGAATTTTCAGCTTTTCAATTGAGATCCACTCAGAGCCTTCAGAGAGGGTGAGAAATCAGTCAATAAACAGAGAGTTACCTATTGACCGGCTCTCAAACGACCACAAGCAGATTGTTGTGACCATTTCGTTCCTGTCATGCGATGCGGAGACATTTCCCTGCTCTCGCGAGCCATGGTGGAAGCGCCGGCTGATGGGGGCAGCAGAATCATGATTAATGGGCAATTAACTTCAGCATGAAAGCTTTTATTCCCAGGCAACCGGCCAGTCACACTCATTTCACAAGGAGTGGGGGTTGAAAGGTTTGGCCTGGCCTGGCTTGGCCTGACTGGGTAGCGGTTGCTAGGAGAATGCTGAAGCAGGAGAGGGGGGTTGATATGAATTTTGTGGCATTCAGAGCTGGCCTGGTTGGGATTGGGGGGCTAGTTCTGTTCGGATGCCTTTGAATTCCCACCTTAATGTAGCCTGAATGCCTCTGAATAATTCACAGATGAAGAGAAGAAGAAGAGATTGGATTTATATCCCGCCCTTCACTACCCAAAGGTTTCTCAGAGCGGCTTACAAACTCCTTTCCCTTCCCTTCCCCACAACAGACACCCGGTGAGGTAGGTGGGGCTGAGAGAGCTCTCGACAGAAACTGCTCTTTTTCAAGAACAGCTCTTATCAGAACTACGGCTTGCCCAAGGTCATCCAGCCAGGTGCAAGTGGAGGAGTGGGGAATCAAACCCGGTTCTCCCAGATTAGAGTCCGCGCACTTAACCACTACACCAAACTGGCTCTACACCAAAATGGAGACTCGAACCAGGTGTTCTACCAGCCAGACCCCAGATGTAGCCGGTTTAGCTCTGTTGTTATTTTCATCCCAGTTACCCTTCCCCATGCTAGAATTTAGTAAAAACTTTCTATTTTAATCACACATGGACTCTCAGTCTGAATTATTTTACTCTAGCTCTGCTAAGCTATCTTATCTCTGCTAAATACCATTTTTTCAATATCTCACTATCTAACCCAACAGGAATCAAACCCGGTTCTCCCAGATTAGAGTCCACGCACTTAACCACTACACCAAACTGGCTCTACACCAAAATGGAGACTCGAACCAGGTGTTCTACCAGCCAGACCCCAGTTTACACCACCGGGCCAGCTGAGTGTAACAGTCAGAGAGGATCTGGAGCCTGCGTAGCCCGACAGAGCCATCTGGGCAGCCATCTCTGTTTGAGATGCAGGAATCACCTGACTGGGCCCCACTGTCAGACTCCTGGGCAAGTTACTCTCAACCACACTGTCTCTGGCAGTGAAAGGCTTTATTGAGATATAAACGAGTTCCAGGCATGAACAGTACTTTGTCCGTTCTAAAGATTTTGGCAGGTGCATACATAGATATAGATAGTTCAAATGTAACTCCTCCTGTGGCTCACTCATATATCACCACACCAGCCAGGCCCCAGCATCTCTACCCCCCCCCCTCTCATGGGAAATATACAGTCCCATTATCTGCCACACAAGCTGGCACTAGAGCCTTCAAGGTCGTCTCCCTGGGAAACATGGAGAGGTTCCTCTTCAGAAAAGTTGTGTTGTCTGAGAGAGCATTCACACGCTCCACACTCACTCCCCCCCCCCCAGTGTCTATGGCAAACTATGTGAAGTGAAGCAAGGTTTGACACCTATCCCATGACATGGGCCCTATTTAGACCAACACCAAAGTGTAAAAGGCAATGTGTCGAACAGCTACAAGCAGGTGGAGGAATATGTGGGTTATTAAAAAAACCCAGCTTCCTCTTCGTGGCTGGAAAACAGGACATGATGAGCTGAATTGGAAGATATTCAAGATTATCTACCCATGATGTATGGATGTAGGTGCATTGATTAACTGAAGTTAGCCCCCCCACACACACACACACAAACAGGTCCGTACTGTTAGATTCACTGGTATTGTCGTTCAGTCGCACAGTCGAGTCTGACTCTTCGCGACCCCATGGACCAGATCACGCCAGGCCTTCCTGTCTTCCACCGTCTTCTGAAGTTGGCTCAATTTCATGTTCGTTGCATCTATGACACTGTCTAACCATCTCATCCTTTGCCGTCCCCGTCTTCTTTGACCTTCAGTCTTTCCCAGCATCAGGGTCTTCTCCAGTAATCTCTGTCTTATTTAGCAGAGTGCACACGGGCTACACACAGTGGTAGCTTCTTGCTTCGGTATGTGCCAGCAAAGTTACAGAGTTACTTGTCAGTTTCAAACTGCTAGGAATCCTTTATTCAAGGAACTGCATTCTAGATAGTGCAGGCTGAGAGACAGGAAAAGAATCCAATCTAACTCGTTGAATGTCTTTGGCCACTTTCTTATTCGTATTCTGTACTACTTCATTCTTGTTGGGTATTACAAGATAAAAAACACTCAGTGTACTGTTTGTGTTGTCACAGGAAATCACATGTATTTGTATAAGCCAATGCTAGCTTAGTTCTGCAAGCCCGCGAAAAGCATCCCTGTTCTAGTAATTTGATTGGAAGCAAAGTGTCAAAGTGTCTTTGCATTTTATGGCTCCTCTTCCCCTCTTTGCTGTTCTGAAGAAACATGTGTAAGAGTAGCCATTCCCTCTTCTAGTCTCATCCTTTGTAGAGTGAGGATGTAGCTGTTTTAGCTGTGTTATTATTTTCCTCCCAGTTACCTTTCCTTGTGCTAGAATGTAGTAAATCTTTTATATTTTAAACACACATGGACTCTGAGTCTGATTACTGCACTCTGGTATCGCTATGCTGTTTTTTCTCTGCTGTATCACAACTTTTCATAAGAAACTCCAACAATTCTCCATCTGCATCCATGGGGCCAAAGATGGAGATCAACGTGCTCCTTTGTGTGTGTGTGGGAGAGAAAGGGGAGAATGGAAGGAAGGAAGCAATTCCCTGAGAGTATCAGTCTACACATCAAAGGAACAGAGGCAGAAGAGTAAACAGGAAGGATGCTCACAGTTTGCCTGTATATCTATCTATCTGTCTTGTAACCCCCCTCTGGAGGTTGAGGCTAAGAGACAGCATTCAGTCCTTCTCTTCCAACATGTTTCTTCCAACATGTTTAATCTTTCTATAAATCTCGGGGGGGGGAGGGGTGAAACAATCTCTGACTGGCCCTGCCAGACATCAAGGGGAGCTGGAGTTAGCCTCTAGCCGGGATTCTCCATGTGAGGAGCAATGTTCCCTCTAAGCTGTGGAGTCTTGTGGGCAAAGATTCTACTTTGTGAGTGGCTAGCATTAAAGTTGTGAACGAGCAGTTTGGTTGCTGCATAAATCAGTTTGGTCTGGAGCCCTCCTTCCCGAGCTGAGACAAAAATGTGTGAGCCGGAGGCTAAAAACCTGTGAGCTAGCTCACACTAACTCAGAGGGAACACTGGTGAGGAGGGATAATTAAGTCACGTGTGAAAGCAGAGCACTAAGTAGGGTTTGTGTACAACTGCTTAAAGAGACCTCTGAATGCAGCCTTGAATTTTTAAGAAGGCTAAGTAAAAATAAACCTGACCTGGATAGGCCAGGCAAGTTTGATCTTGTCAGATGTTGGAAGATAAGCAGGGTCGGTCGTCGTTAGGATTTCGATGGGAGACCACCAAGGAGGTCCAGGGTCGTGATGCGGAGGCAGGCAATGGCAAATCACCTCTGAATGTCTCTTGCCTTGAAAACCCCACGGGGTTGCCATAAATCAGATGTGACTCCACGGCAAAAAGGAGAGAGAGTAGAAACAGTGATTTATCAAGAACAGTCTAGAGAATAAGGGTCTGTCTCTGGTCACTTGTATGCCCCTGTTCCTGCTGTATATTTGTAAATAGACCAATGACTGTGAAGAGGCACCAGAAGCCTCCAGCACTCTTCCCTCCAAAAGAGACCAGCCATATACTGGCTGTGTGGAACTCTCTGCCACTTGAAGAAAAGGGGAATGGAAAAATTTATGCTTAGAGTAAACGTGTTTCTTCTAGAACATGCATGGCTTTGAATCTGATACATGGTTAAAAATGAAGTGGTACAGAGTGCTGATAAGAAAGTGGCCATTGACATACTTTCAAGTCATCCCCTCCCCGAAAGGTAGTAGTCCTGTTCACGTTACACTGAAAGCAGGGGTCATTTCGTAGAAAAAGAGCTAGGGGGACTCATTAGCATAACTCATTAGCATATGCCACACCCCCTGACATCACCGGAAGTGTGTCCTCCCCACAGCCAGCAGCGACCTCCAGCGGGCACCAGCAGGGAGCTCCAGGCCCCGCCCTCCCGCACCTCACCCGGGGGGATGGCGTCCCCCTGCGTCCCCCCCCCAAATGACCCCTGACTGAAAGCATGCACACAAGGCAAGAGAGAGAGAGAGAGAGAGAGAGAGAGATGCTGGAACTCTCAGGAGAGAAATTAAGTTTTCAACCTGTATAGTGAAAACTCATGAACTTTTAAACATTTTTAAAAGAATTTTGTCAGAGGAGGTTCCGGAACTCCATTTGGCACATTCCCCCAGAAAAAAAATCCTGCATGCACATGTCTCCTATACAAGTGTACATCTCTTTGTAAGTAAGAACCAGCATGTGTTCACTTCCCAAATCACTTTAGAAATCAGTTTAGTGCCAGGAAAAATATAAATCACACATTGAGCTGCACATGTGTTGAGCAAACACAACATGAGAATTACTCAATGCACATATAAAGAAAAATTGACTTTATGCTGCACACAGATCGTGCATGTGTTAACTGCAACCCATTAACAGGGCTAGTACCCATAACAAATTTAAGCGGCACCTTTAAGACCAACAAAATTTAATTCTGGGCATAAGGTTTTGTGTGCATGCACACTTCTTCAGTATCTGATGACATCTGCATACACACAAAAGCTGACACCCAGAATTAAACTTTATTGGTCTTAAAGGTGCCACTGGACTCAAACTTGTTCTGTTGCTTCAGTCCAACATGGCTGCCCACCTGAATCAAACTTAAGTTAGTTTCATACCAGGTTTGATTTTCTTCTTTCTTTCTTTCTTTCTTTCTTTCTTTCTTTCTTTCTTTCTTTCTTTCTTTCTTTCTTTCTCTCTCTCTCTCTCTCTCTCTCTCTCTCTCTCTCTCTCTCCCTTTCTCCCTTTCTCCCTTTCTCCCTTCCTCCCTTCCTCCCCCTTCCTCCCCCTTCCCCTCCCTTCCCTTCCCTTCTTTCTTTCCTTCTTTCTTTCCTTCTTTCTTTCCGTCTAACCTTCATTTTACATCTTAAAAATGCCAATTTGATTGTTTGGTTTTGATGTGGTGAGGGCCATGTTTGAACAAAGAGGTCTATGTGGACACTGTCATCCCCCCACAACTGCCCCCCCCCAATCTCTACCACGGCTGGATAAAACCTGTTGGGATCACCTGGTCTTCCCACACTTGCAAAAACTCATGTTAGAAGGATCATGTTGAACACATTCCGGGGTTAATGTATCTGTTAAGATGGAGCTCTAAGTCTGGCTGTAATAAAACTTCAAAGATCCCCTCAGTGCCCAGTCATTAGCTGGGCTGTTTTTTCATCTTTGTTTCATCCTTCGTTCATTATTCCCGACTCTCTCTGTTGACATTTTTCCTTCTCCACTGCTGGAAAAAAAGGGCCTTAGGAGAGGGGAAAGGAGATGCCCTCGTCTCTTGCTGCTGGTTTTGCCTTCGCAAGAGGATTGGGGGCATGAACTCCGTGTCTCCAAGAGAATTGAAAACATACTCCTGAGCCTACCATATAATCTGTTTAAATGAGATGGCCAGAATGAGAGTGCAATCCTACACAGAGTTATTGCAGCCTCATCCCATTGATTTCAGTGAGCTTTCATTGGAGTAACTCTGAGTAGGACTGTGCTACCAAAAGAGCTTAAAGATTGATACTTCTGACCCAGCCAAGTCCACGTGGACACCCCAGGCGCCACCTTTCAGGGGATGAACCGGGCTTGGGTATCAGCTTTACAGTCCTTCGAGACTGAGCCACTCCAGTAATTGACCCAAAT
Organism: Gekko japonicus; assembly: GCF_001447785.1. NCBI lineage: Eukaryota > Metazoa > Chordata > Lepidosauria > Squamata > Gekkonidae > Gekko > Gekko japonicus. The sequence goes on from NW_015164672.1 coordinate 645,551, forward strand.
TAGGGCATTCTTTAATAACTCACAGGTTTCTCACTCCACCGCCAGCTTCTTGATTAAAGAAATATTTCCAAATTACAGGGAAAGGTGTTCCTGTCTGGGAGAAAAGTTTTCTAAATGTTTAGCACCATGGAGCATTACAGGGAAAGGTGTTCCTGTCTGGGAGAAGAAACTGAAATCATGTTGCAATAGACTTGATGTGGCTTTCAAAGGGGGTTAGACAGATTTGTGGGGGACAGGTCTAGCAATGGCTACTAGCTAAGATGACTAAAGAGAACCTCCATATCCAGAGGCATCCAGAGGCAGTAAACCTCTGAATAACCATGCTGGGAGGCAACATCAGGGGAAGGTCTTGTCTTCTGTGCCCAGATTGTTGGCTCTCCATTGGAGAGTCTCCAGGTAGGGAGAAAAGGTCCGCCACTTCAGTGAGAGACCTCCTGCTCTCCACACACTCTGCCCACTGCTGCTTAGCTGGGTGGAGGGGGGAATGCTGGGGGAAATGAGCAGTCAGCAGGGGTTATTTCGTAGAAAAAGAGGTGCAGGAGCTAATTAGCATAACTAATTAACATAACTTATTTGCATATGCCACACCCCCTGACATCACCGGAAGTGTGTCAGAAGGCAACACCCACTGCTCAGGCTCCACTGGACTGTTTTGGATTGCTAGCTATTTATTTATTTATTTATTTATTTATTTATTTTTGGGACTTATACCCCGCCCTACCCAACGGCTCAGGGCGACAACAAGCTGCAGACACCGAGAATAAAATGCATTACATTAAAAGCATGATAAATAAAACTAACATTATTTTTTTTTTTGGTTGGGGGTGGGGGGGGGGGGGGGACACACGCAGATCTGCCCTCACAGAAGAGAGAGAGCTTGTACCTGAACGCAGGATTGGGGGAGGCTCTGCAACTTACCTGGCTGCTTCTTGCTCCTTGTGGCCCAACTGAGGGCTGTTAAGAGCAGGGGGCGGGGCTTGTTACATGTGCCCGCCCCCTGGGCTCCTTACTGCCAGAGCTCTGCTCCTGTGCGCTCCCGCAGGAAATGACCCCTGGCAGTCAGCATCACACTAATGCAATGATGTCACTTCTGGTTTGACCCAGAAGGGATGTCATCATGTCTGTCAACACTCCAGCTTTCCCCCAACACTATATAGTTACACCACGGGATTTTGCGCAAATGCTAGAGCACTGCCCCAACATGATGACATCACTTCCCAGGGCTGTAGCCAGCAGTGGGGCATATGGGACAGCGCCCCCTATTGCATTTGCTGCACCTCGGCCTCCCCAGCGCTGCATCCCCTCTGGGCACTCAGCCAGCCCCGGCAGCTCTGCAAATGCACCACCCGCTCTCCTCTGCCTCCACCTGCTCTCTTCTGCCTCCACCCAAGCCATCTGTCCCCAAGTCGGGTCCCCATTGCTGGCAGCATCCATGGGAGGAAGAGGAGGGCCGGAAGTGACATTATGCCATTGGCACTATGCCAACACCCTGGCGCTATGCCCCAGCACCCTGTGATCTCCTGCCAGTTACCATTCGTGACATTATGCCATTGGCACTATGCCCCGGCACCCTGTGATCTCCTGCCAGTTACCATTTATGGGCTGGCAATCCTACCTCCAGGGCAACTGCTTGGCCACTGTGTGAAGCAGGATGCTGGACGAGATGGACCACTGGTCTGATCCACTGCAGGGGTTTAGCAGGGGTGGAGTGACAGAGGCATAAACTGCTGAGGGTAGGGTTGCCAGGTTCCTCCTGGCCACTGGCGGGGGATGTGGGTACGGTTGCCAGATCCAGGTTGGGAAAATCCTGGAGATTTGGGGATGGCGCCTGGGGAGGACAGGGACCCCAGTGGGGTATAAAGCCACAGAGTCCACCCGCCAAATCATCCATTTCCTCCGGGGGAACTGTTCTGTGTCGTTTGAAGATGAGCTGTAATTCCAGGGGGTCCCCAGGTCCCATCTGGAGGCTGGCATCCCTAGCTCCAGGGCACAAAATAGGTATTGTCTTATAATACATCAGGATGTGCTAAAATAATGTCAGGTGTCGCGCTATTTTCTGTATGTACAAACGAAGCATGTTTTCCAGATGATCGATGAAATGCCACAGAGCGGCTTGCACAGAAGCTGGCCAGAACGTCACAGTCTTGCCGCTTCCCTTTGGCCATTGCTTGCAACAGGGTATAAATGATATTGCTGGTTAGGGGAGCAGAAAACTTTGAGGTTTGGGATATTGGGTGGACAGCTTCCTCCAACAGATTTTCTGCACACGTTCTGAGCATGCAAACTTGGGGTTTCTTAAATGACTCCACGTCTGGTTCTTGGAGGGAGCAGAGAATTGAGCCCCGGGCGTAGAAAATGACTAATTGCAGCACCAAAACAATAATTGGAAACATATCCAGCGTCAGCTGCTGTTCCCTGAAGGACCTAATCATTTCTTTTTGCTAGTTGGCAAATATGAGGGGGGGGGGGTTGGTTAAAAATAGAAACCGAAAATAGAAACAACCAGCATGGAGGTAAACAACCAAAAAAGGGGAAAGGTTGTTATTTGGACTGAGCAAGAGTGCATCGACTTCAGCACGATAAAGGCACAGACGAGAGAGAGCAGACTCAGGGATTGAACACGCCTCTAATGAAAAGAACAGAGGGTAATATTAAGAGCTAGCAGGAAATATGGATATTACGCTGCACATTGTGAGCCAGCTCGGAGCCGTCTACACAAGGAAGCCTCTATCCCTGCCTGCATTGAAGCATCACAACTGCGGGGTGGGGTGGGGGCAAGGTTGGAGAGATGCTAAGTACGATTGATTAGCTGTTTGGGGACGGGAAGCAGGGGGTTCACTGGCTCCTTTCTCGAGAGCCGGAGACCAGCTATATTCAGAGGAGCCAAATTAACAGGATCCGCTTCTGGGTCTTTGACAGTATCTTTCACGGAGGGGGGCAAGTAAAACGTCCTTGCGATGGCTTCCACTTTAGAAACGACAGCCTCTTTTCACAGAACTATAGGCATAACTCTGCAACGTCTTTAAAATATTCATTCCTGATCTTGTGTGTAGCCTGCCTGTACTTCCCTTTGGAATCAGCAGAATGCCTCACTCAAGGCTGCATCGGTAGACATCCAGTAATGTCTGATTCAGCTAAACCTTTGCTAGGGTCACCACCTCTGGGTGGGGAAATACCAGGAGATTTGGGGCGGGGGGAACCTGGGGAGGGCGGGGTTTGGGGAGGGAAGGGGAGGGTCCTCAGCAGGGTATAATGCCAGAGAGCTCACCCTCCAAAGCAGCCGTTTTCTCCAGGGGAGCTGATCTCCGTCTGGAGGTCACTTGTAATAGCAACCCTACTTTGGCCTTCTTGCTGGTTTTCTAGCCTGTCAAGCAAAGGATTATGGAAGCAGAAGCTGCTTCCTCACAGAGGTTTTGTTCCAGTTTCACATCTAAACTAAAGTTGTCAGGCTCCAGGTGGTGGCTGGAGATCTCCTGGGATTACAAGTTTACAACTGATCTCCAGGAAACACAAATCAGTTCACCTGGAGAAAATGGCTGCTTTGCAAGGCAGACTCTGGCATTATACCCAATTGAAGTCCCTCCCATCCCCCAAACCCCGCCCTCCTCAGGCTTCACCCCCAAAATCTCTAGGTATTTCCCAACCTGGAGTTGGCAACCCTCCCTAAACTCCAACAGTGGGGGGGGGGTTGGAGCATCCAGATGACATCGTCTTAATTGTCCACTGTTGATGCGTTCTTCACATGATGAATGATATATTCCTCCAGCACTATGGCAATATGTCAATTACCAAAAAAAAGCCCCCAAAAGCCCTCTAGTGGTGTAGGGGGAATATCACACCTGAGAGACTGGGGCAAGGAACCGGTGGAGAAAACTACCTTGTGGATGCTTTGTTGCTGCTAGAAAGGTCTCTGCCATTGCAGTGGCAAGGGAAGGAACACACAAAATTGTCTCTGCATGGGTACTGTCCTCTCCCAACCCACAACTGCTCTTCAGCAATTTTAAAAACTCAGGAGGCCCATTCATGGCTCACTGGCACCTGCCTAGAATCATAGAATTGGAAAGGACCATACAGAGCATCCCTGACAAGTGTTTGTCCAGCCGCTGCTTGAGAACTGCCAGTGAGGGGGAGCTCACCACCTCCCTAGGCAGCTGATTCCACTGCTGCTGGACTACTATTATTGTTAAAAAAAAAAAAATCCCTTCTTTTGGTCTTCAACATTTGAAAGAGTGACAGCTTCTGATGTTCACAGATTTCTGGAAAACCACAAGATTTTCACCTTAACATGAAGCAAATGTTCCCAGTTCTTTAGCAGGCCAGCCTGTTTCTAGCTGTGGTCTTCCTTTCACATGAATGATTTACGAGTTCTCAGAAGCGTTTTTTTAAAGGTACAGTGATGATATTGTTTGCAACTACGGCTTCATTGATCATCCTGAAAGAATATTTCACAAAAGATTTTTCTTCTTCAGTCCTCTCCGCCACCCTTTTATATCAAACCTTGGCGAAAAAACAAAACTGGGAAAACAAGCCCCTTAGTGCTTTAACATCTTGCCATTAAACAGGTCGGCCATGTTTGCTTCTATAGAGGAGCTATTTAAAATGTACTTTTAGATGCATGCTGACTCCATTTACAGTTTGCAGCTTCTTGGGAGCATGCCAGCCGTGGCATAACAAGGCTCAGGAGGCCAGTGGGAGCCAGCACTGACCAGTGGGAACCAGAGATCGATCAGACTTTTTAACGTCCAGTTGAATCTCTCCTGGGTCCCAATCGTAGCCCTGCCAGAGAGATGTATATTTGTTGGAGTCCTGCTGGCTGAAACTCTTCCCGATGTTCGGAAGCAACTCGTGTTCTGTTGAGGTGAGGGAAAGCCGGGACGGTTTATTTGCTTTGAGACACAAGGAAAATGGGCACTGGGAAACTAGGGTTGCCAACCTCCAGATGGTATCAATATATAGGGTAGGGGGTTACAGTCAGGGGTCATTTTGTAGAAAAAGAGCTAGGGGAACTCATTAGCATAACTCATTAGCATATGCCACACCCCCTGACATCACCGGAAGTGTGCCATAAGGCCACACCCCCTGACATCACCGGAAGTGTGTCATAACAAGGCCACACACCCCACCCCCAACAGTCCTGGCCGCCGCCAGCCTTGCAGCTCCACTGCCGAGCCCCATGAGGGGCCCGGCGGTGGACCTGCAAGGCCGGCGGGAGTGCAAGGAAGCCCCGCGAAGGCCCTCCCTGGCCCCAGGCAGGCAGGGGTGGGGAGAGGCAGGGAGGAAGCAACTTACCCTCCCTCTTCTCCTGCCTCCTCCTGGCTGAATGAGGGCCGGAAGCGGGGCGACTGGAAGCAGGGGGCGGGGCTTCGTCATGTGCCCCGCCCCCCACACCTCACCCGGGGGAACTGCGATCCCCCGCGATC
>NW_015164672.1:651014-651533 GCF_001447785.1 Gekko japonicus
GCCAACTTGGGAGCCAGCCGGAACTCGGTTCCTGTGCGTTCCTGCAGATCCCCCCCCGAAATGACCTCTGGTTACAGTTCATATGGTCAACAAGAATGAATAACAAAAAACCTGTAATAGATGCAAAAAGCGCTTATAATCTTATTACATGTAATCTTTCAAATTACAGCAATAATAAAGTCAGAACATATAATCTGATCTCTTTTTATTCCACGAATTTAAATTCGCACGAATTTAAATGCGAGACCCGAGGGGGGAGCGGAAGTAAAAACGCTGTTGGGAGAGACTTACCAGGGCGTGGCTGAGCATTTGAGCATATATTCAGAGACTTTAGCAAATCTTCAGAAAGTAAACAATCCATAAAGATGGCGGGGAAGAGGACTGAGAAAGAAAAACTTTCAAAAGCGAAAGTAGTTAGGAGCCCTCACCCGGAAGAAACCACCGAGTTGGCTAAAACGTTGGCAGAATCCCTGCGCCCCCTGCTGGACCAGAGGACTAATCTCAAGGAACAGCTGTCAA
>NW_015164672.1:652228-656821 GCF_001447785.1 Gekko japonicus
TAGTGGTTATCTTTTCTTTCTCCTTAATTGTAGTTCCCTTCCCTTATTTTCCTTGTAGTTTGTAGTCCAATTAAAAAAGCAATAAAAAATCCCCTCCGGGGGGCCAAAAAACCCCAAAACCACTACCCTCTTCTCTGGATTGGCTGCAGGAAGAAGCTGTGCCCATAGGCCCCCATCCCTACATCGTTTCACCCTTAAAGAAGGTTTTCCCTTTGCTCTGGCTTAAATGGGAAAGCCCCAGGAGTCACAGCTGTGATGTGGGGAGGGGAATTGCCTGGCTGCAGGGTGTTAAGGCAACAGATGGGGGTAGAGTCGCCCTGACCAGGAGGGCCCAGGCTAGCCTGATCTCATCAGATCTTGGAAGCCAAGCAAGATCAGGCCCGGTTAGGAAATGGATGGGAGCAGGGGTAATTTCGTAGAAAAAGAGGTGCAGGAGCTCATTAGCATAACTCATTAGCATAACTTATTTGCATATGCCACACCCCCTGACATCACCGGAAGTGTGTCAGAAGGCAACACCCACTGCTCAGGCGCCACTGGTCTGCTTTGGATTGCTAGCTATTGGGGGGGGGGCGTGGAGAACTGCCTGCCCTGGAGGGAGAGCTTGTACCTGAATAAAACTTGGTCTTAAAGGTGCCACTGGACTGTTTTGGACCGGGGGGCCAGGGGGGGCTCTGCAACTTACCTGGCTGCTTCTTGCTCTGACTGAGGACTGCTGGGAGCAGTGGGTGGGGCTTGTTCCTCCTGGCCTCTTTTGGGAAATAGCCCAGGTCTCCCGACCTGTTTGGTATAGTGGTTAAGAGCAGCAGACTCTAATCTGGAGAACCGGGTTTGATTCCCCACTCCTCCTCCAGATGCAGCCAGCTTGGTGACTTTGGGTCAGACACAAGTTCCCTCAGAGCTGTTCTCTCAAAAGCTGTTCTCTCAGCGCTCTCTCAGCCCCACCTACCTCATGGGGAGAGGGGAGGGGAGGAGATTGTAAATTGCTGTGGGGAGAGGAAGGGAAGGAGATTGTAAATTGCTCTGAGACTCCGAGTGAAGGGTGGGGTATAAATCCAATCTCTTCTTCTTCTTTTAGACTAATATCAGGGTTGCGAACTCTGGGTTGGAAAATTCTTGGAGCCTGGGAGGGCAGGGTTCAGAAAGGGGGGGAAACCCAGTGGGGCACAATGCCATCAAGTCCACCTTCTGAAGCTGCTATTTTCTCCAGGGGAACTGATATCTGTAGTCCAAAGATCAGTTGTAATTCCACCTGGAGGGTGGCAACCCTAATATTCTAACTATACCGCATTTTTATACAGCTGTGCTGTAAACCTGAAGTCTCAATCCGGTTGTGAAATTAATAGATAGCATTTGGAAAGCATTTGGTAAGATACTGCGTCTCTAGCTTGAAGGTAATAATACTGTCCTACAGTACAGGGCTTGTTGTAAGGATTACAGTAATCATACATCTACAGCAGTCTGCTACAGAAGAGCACTACAAAAGGTACTATGAGATGCTCAGTAAGCCACTGATATTGACGAGGGGTATGCAGTAGTCCCATATGAAAACCATCCCTCCCTCGCATTCAGGGTCTGTACCTCTCCTGCATCCTCCCACTATAAGGAGTCTCTTTTCTTCCTGCTAATGTGTGCCTGTTGGCCATGAACCCGCCCCTCTTTCAAAGTATCTCCAACTTCAGCATTAAGTGCAGCTCTAAGGCAGATTCAACAGGTAGCCCATTAAAGCTCCCTGACATATTGCTTTACAGGAGAGAGAGAGATGCATGCAGAGAAGGTTTAATCTGCCAAGATCCATCGCTCTTTGGTAATAATGTCAGAGGTGGGGAAGATAGAGATGGATGAGAAGCACAGGATGAAGAGACTGGGGAGGAAATTGTCAGGGGAGCGATGCTATTTGGCAGGCAGTCGCTGCTTGCTTTTAGAAGCTTTCAGGGTGAACAGGGAGGGCTGTAAAACCCACTCCAACCCAGTGCGCTTTTGTTGAACAGTTTTGCCACTGAGGTCCAATCCTGTCCCCCTTTCGGTCAGTTGCAGAACTCTCCCGGGCAATAGTAAGAGTATGAAGGGGGGAAAACATCTGCTGGGATTTCAAAAGGGAGGGATAGGCAAAAGGGGTTGGTGTGCGAGGAAGGCTGTGCACGTCCAAGTCCAACGAAACAGATGCTGCCTGGGCTCACCTGAACACAAAACTGCCTTATACTGAATCAGACTGAATGTGAAAGACCTTTACCTGAGACCCTGGAGAGCCGCTGCCAGTCCAAGTATCTGTGAGGTTTTAACTATGATTTGTACCAGAAGAATGATGTCGTATTTTAATTGGGGTTTTAATTGTCTCTATATTGTATACTGGTTATTAGGTTTGATGGAACCCGCCCTAAGTCTGCTACGCAGGGAGGGTGGGATATAAATCTGAAGGAAGGAAGGAAGGAAGGAAGGAAGGAAGGAAGGAAGGAAGGAAGGAAGGAAGGAAGGAAGGACGGAAGGAAGAAATTGATGGCCTTTCACATCACCTATCACTTGATCCCTAGATTGGACCTGGTACCTTCTGCATGCAAAGCAAAGGTTCTTCCACTGAGCCCCACGGCCGCCATTGGGGTATATATTTGCAGAAGCAGTCTTACTGTAAACCAAGACATGGCAGGCCTGTAGGGTCAAACTAGACACTATACTTTCCCACAGATTGGGTCTGAGTTAATTAAATTGTTTCAGAGATATGTAGACTACTTCCCAACTAAACGTCCTTGACTCACTATGATAAATAACACCTTAAGAGCATTCTTTTAAAAAACGTAAGCCTTCCAGAGAATCACCGGTACAGTTTAAAGCCATCGATGAAATGCAGCGTAGCAATAAAACCATCTCCCGAAAAAGCAGCCATAAAAACGGGAAATTGGCTAAATCACTGTTGGAAATCATGCAGCCAAAGGCAGAAGGAGGGAAAATAACTCAGAAGTCTTTGCTAAAGGCATGACAGCTGCTGTATAATGAATCAGACTACAGTCAGTATAGTGTACTCCGACTGGCTCTCCAGGATCTCAGGAGGAGGTCTTTCAGAAAGATCACTTGCTACCCGGTTCTTTTAATTGGAAATGCCAGGAATGGAACCTGGGACCTTTTGAATGCAACGCAGATGATCTATCACTGAGCCACTGCTCACCTTTCCCTGCAAAGTCTTTCCTCGGTGCAAGGATTTATGGAGGAACAGTATGAGGGGGGACTGCAGGGCTCAAGTGGTTAAGATGCTGAACTGCAGACCAGAAGGTTGGTAGTTCAGCAGTTCGAGACCCGAGTGCTGCATGACGGAGTGAGCTCCCGTCTCTGGTCCCAGCTCCGGCCAACCTAGCAGTTCGAAAGCAAGAAATTGCAAGTAGATAAATAGGTACCACTTCAGTGGGAAGGTAACAGCGTTCCATGCCTCTTGGCGTCTAGTCATGTCTGCCACATGACCACAGAAATGTCTTCGAACAGCGCTGGCTCTTCGGCTTGGAAACGGAGATGAACACCGTATCCCTAGAGTTGGATTCAACTGGCTTTCGAGCAAGGGAAACCTTTCCCTTTACTATGAGGCAGAGCCAGTTCCAGGTTTTGGGGCGCCCTGGGAAAACAGTGTCCAGGGCCCCTCATTTCCCCACCATCAGCACCCCCCTCATGCCCTCCTTTCCACCTCCACACCTGCATGCCCCTTACCTGCCAATGCGTCCTTCTCCCACTTGTAAGCCTTCCCACCATCCATACTCAGTTGTCTGTAGCACCTGCACACCCTTTTCCTCACAGTACTGACCAGTTTATGCAGCTGGGAGCGCTGCTGCCATTGCCCCCGGGAGTGCAAGCGGTGTGCACCACCCACATGCCTTGCCTCAATGACCGTGGCAGGTAGGGTTGCCAACCTCCAGGTGGTAGCTGGAGATCTCCTGGGATTATAGCTGATCTCCAGGCAATAGAGTTCAGCTCCCCTGGAGAAAATGGCCACTTCGGAAGGTGGACTCTATGGCACTATGCCCCCACTGAAGTCCTTCCCCTCCCCAAACTCTGCCCTCCTTAGGATCTGCCCCCCAAATCTCAAGGTGTTTCCCAACACAAAGCTGGCAACCTGTTCTGTATTGGGACTGGAACGTTCCAGGACTGGTTCTACCAGAGACTGGCTGAGCTTGGAGCTCTAGAACAATAGCCCACCAGGACTCTGGAGGTGGCCAGTGAGGAAGTAATGGTTCTGACAATTGGTAGTTGTTTGGAGAAGTGGGTGGAGTTGCATGCTATTCAAACAGGGCCGTTGCCTTGGCTTTTCGCTTTTTGCTCTTGCTGAATCACTAATAAAGGAGAGCTGATGCTATATGCGGCTAGGCTATCTATAGCATCTTGCTGGAAAGATATCTCCCCCCCTAACATTCAAACTTGGTACAAGAAGCTGTGGAATCAGTTCATTATGGAAAGCATCACTGATAAAGTTAACAGAAATAAAAGGAACGTCGTACATTTTGGGTTCGAAGCCAAATGGTTGCCAATTTTAGAAGCTCTATCAGACAAAAAATTTATTTCAGCATCCTGAGATAACTATGTTAAATGGTTGTGAGGATTCTTTTTTTTTAATGG
>NW_015164672.1:657214-664965 GCF_001447785.1 Gekko japonicus
GGGCAGAAGACACTTGGTTGTATCTAAAGCAACAAACAGTACAGGCATCAATTACAAATTGAGGCTAAAATAAGTCACTTTGTTCAAAGATTTATTGAAGAATGTATCATTCTTTAAAGCTTACTTTTTTTGTAATTAGTGTGTTGGTTTGAATGTATAACTGTTCTTATGACCTTTATGTATATTTTTATTGTTATATTCGTTTTATTGTTTTAATCCTACCAATTAAAAAAAAATAATAATCCTACCAATAAAATGTTAATGAGAAAAAAAAAATAAAGGAGAGCTGATCACTAGGCTTGGGGTCAGACCATCCACGGAACCCAGTTAGGCTTACCAAGGACTTACCTTGAATCAGCGGGGGACACATACGCCTTGTCAGGAACATTCCCGTGCGGAAAACAAACGCGTCGCACCATGCCGTCGCCCAGACGTGACGCCAGCACGCTGGGCACGTAGCTGGGCGACGCTCTGGCAATGGAGCTGGAAACGCGAGTTTCCAGCTCCATTGCCAGAGCGTCGCCCAGCTACGTGCCCAGCGTGCTGGCGTCACGTCTGGGCGATGGCATGGTGCAACAGGGATGTGTTCCACTGAGGGATGTTCTGGCCGGGAACCATGTGGCCCCTGCCGAATCGAAGGTAGGTACATGGTAACCCTAAACCCAGTATTTAACACAACCCTACAGGAAACCGACTGGTGGGTGCCACAGTGGGGAACTGCTATCTTACTAGGCTAAAAGGATGGGAGACGGGCAGATAGGTTTACCAACTCTCTGTTGGGATCTTAGGGAATCCCTGGAGATTAGAGTAGGGTGGAGTTTGGGAAAGGGTCCCAGCAGGATATAAGGCCATGAAGTTCAACCTCCAAAGTAGCCTTTTCCCTAAGGGGACTGAGAAAAAGGCCGCTTTGGAAGGTGGGCCCCCATTGAAGTCTCTCCCCTCCCCTCCCCAAACCCTGCCCTTTTCAGACTCCATCCCCCCAAATCCAGGTATTTCCGAAGAAGGAGGAGAAGAAGAAGAAGAAGACGACGTGGAGGAGGAGATTGGATTTATACCCCGCCATTCACTTGGAGTCTCAGAGTGGCTTACAATTTCCTTTCCCTTCCCCTCCCCATAACAGACACCCTGTGAGGTAGGCAGGGCTGAGAGAGCTCTTTCCAGAACTGTCCTTGAGAGAACAGCTCTGACAGAACTGTGGCTTGCCCAAGGTCATCCAGCAGCTGCAAGTGGAGGAGTGGGGAATCAAACCCGGTTCTCCCAGATTAGAGTCCGTGCACTTACCCACTACACCAAACTTCTAATGTCCTGGCCCCAGTGGTGGACCTCCTGAGGGCACCTGTTATTTTTGGCCACTGTGTGACAGAGTGTTGGACTGGATGGGCCTTTGGCCTGATCCAACATTGGTGTCTCTTATGTTCTTATTTTCTTAAACTGGCAACCTGGAGCTGGCAACACTGGCAGCAGCCCCACCTCAGGGTATTCTGATGCCAGCCCTGGTGTGAGGGGACTGTTTCCTGTCACAATTCTCCAGAACAACCCGTAAACTGTTCATTATCACTCCCCCCTCCCCCAGGATTTTCTGGAATTGCCTTTCCCCAAAATTTTTGATTGATTGGATTGGATTCGGTACAAAATTTCCATTTGTACTAGAGGTCTTGGGCAAACAGAAACACAAGGCTAAGACTGCGGTAGCTGCTTCTGCGAAATCAAGCATCATGTTCCCACTTGCATTTCCACTCACAGGAGATCTTGCGCGGCCAATTTTGAGGCCCTGTAAGATGGAATGAGGAAAGCACTAGGTGTTGTGCAAGAGTTTGTGCAAATGGAAGCGTTTATGTTTCTGCTTGCTAGAGCTTCCAGCCTCCAGGGATGGCTGGAGATCTCCTGGGATTACAACTGATTTCTAGGTGGCAGAGATCAGCTCCCCTGGAGAAAATTGCTTCTTTGGAAGGTGGCCTCTATGGCATTAGACCCCATTGAAATGCCTCCCCTCTCCAAACCCCGCCCTCCTCAGGCTCCACCCCCAAAATCTCCAGGCATTTCCCAACCTGGAGCTGGCAACCCAACTGCTTGTGCAACGTTGGACCTGAGCCTCTGTCTTTCCTGAAACATGCTGTGGATTTTAGTCTTCGGTTTATGGTTGTGGAAAGTGCTATCAACAGCTGACTTATGGTGACCAGTGTTCCCTCTAAGCTGCGTTAGCGTGCGCCAGCTCACAGTTTTTTTAGCCTCCGGCTCACACATTTTTGTCTCAGCTCAGGAAGGAGGGCTCCGGAGCAAACTAATTTACGCAGCAGCCAAATTGCTCGCTCACAACTTTAATGCTGGTAGTTCAAAAAGTAGAATTTTTGCTTGCAAGAATTTTTGCTTGCAAGACTCCACACCTTAGAGGAAGCTTTGACGGTGACCCCATGGGGGCAAGAGACGCTCAGAGGTGGTTTGCCATGGCCTGCCTCTGCGTCACAACCCTGGGCTTCCTTGGTGGTCTCCCATCCAAATACTAGCCAGGGCCGACCCTGCTTAGTTCCCAAGATCTGAAAAGATCAGGCTAGCCTGGGCTATTCAGGTCAGGTCTGGTTTATAGTGGTCTGTAATTGTATCGCTACACTTTTATGGGGTTTAATTAAAATTATTTCACTGGAATATTCTGCTACTGGTTTTAGCTTTAGCTGGGTTTTAGCCTAAGCTTTAATTTTACTTCTATAAGGGTGTTCTGTGATTTTTTAAATTGTTTTTGTCCTGTATTTTTTCATTGCTTGTTGTATTTGGAAAACTGCCTCACACATGCTTATGAGAATGTGGTATATAAATATATCAAACAGGTTTTGAAAGGCATTCAATTCCACTGAGAAATCTGGGGTGTGAAATAGCTGCAGTGAATTTTGGAGAAACTAAGAGGGATGGGGGGGGAATCCCCACTCACAAATGTCCATCTTAAATCGGTGATGTTTATTGCATATTCTAAATGCAATTTTGGCTCTGTTAAATTTGATAAATTTTGTAACGGGTATAAAAGATGGATTGGATTACACGCTGCAGCATCAAACTGGTAAATCTGACATTGCAACCTCTGTTTAAGTCTGGCCGTTCTGATGGGCACCGAGTAGCATTTGGATCGTCATGGTCTGAAAACCAGATGTTTTAAGGTCTCTCTTTTCTGCCTTGCTGAATTCTCACTGCTCAACTCATCAGAGGAGCGTTTCAGAGATATTTACTTCAGTTTATTTACATAATTTCTCTGCGTGGCTGAGCATCTGTGCATCTTTCTGGTTCTTTTCCACTTGACAATCCTTTTTTTAAAAAATAGCGTTTTTCCACCTTTCTCATCACTGAGAGGCTGAACACGGGGGGGGGGAGATCAGGAGCCCTATTATATATTTGTCTGACATTAGATTTTCACCATCTCACTTAAAGCAAACAACCATACAAGCTGTTAGTATGGTCTGAAGTGGGCCTTAGAGACCTGTGAAGGAGCTGCTAGGAGAATCTCTCCAGTTACTGAAAACAAAAGGTCTGGGATCGTTTTAGCAGCCTGAGAAGGCAAGGCAAAATAAAAAAAGCCCAGAGCGCACAGCCCCTGGATGTGGTTGATCAATACCAGCTGCCCTCGGCCTCCTTTTCAAGCACACCACTCCTGGCGTCTCCATCGTTGTCAAGAAAGGTAACATCTTACGCGCTCCTGACAAACACCTTTTTCTCCTGCCGTGCTTTGGTGGAAAAAGGACAGGAACGGACAGTTAAAGAGCACCAGATAAAATAATATTTCAGCATTTCAGGGAGGAAATGTCATTGACGTTCCATCTTGGCTTTGAAGAAGTAAGGGATATACCAGAAACTATCCATTGTCAACCTGACCCTACCACACATTCCATTGCCTCGGGCTGTGGTCAGACGTGCCATTTGGCACAGTTAGGAAGCACTCCTATTTCATCCGTTGGTATTTGGCATGGAGTTGCTCAATCAGACATCCCAGTATAATCTGTTTTGCTGCGGGCGCAGTCCGTCACTGTGCGATCAGATGGCTTGTTCAGGCGAGTGGTGGGGTTTTTTGCCATTTTGTGTGCATGCGCATAAATGAGGAATTAAACCCCCGCACGAAGAGTTCTCCATGGACCAATTATGCTGTTATGCACATATTGCTAAGTGGGGGGAAATGACAGCGAGTTCAGATGGACTGAGCAGTCCATCCCGATGGCCTGAGTGTGTGCTTGAGTGATCAGACTAGGGAATATCCAACCATGGCCCGTCGGCAAGTGTTAGGACTGGATTTTCCCAGGTGACTTTTGACTCCATTTCTGTGGTGGGGCAGCACGGGGTGCCTTTCCCAGATGTTGCTGTCTGATCGTGCACTTTAGATCCATCAGGCATTCGCAGCATTCGTGCACTTTAAATCCATCAGGCATTCGCAGCATTCGTGCACTCTAGATCCATCAGGCATTCGCAGCATTCGTGCACTTTAGATCCATCAGGCATTCGCTGCAATCGTGCACTCTAGATCCATCAGGCATTCGCAGTCGGATCCAAAGGCACATCTGACCGTAGCCTCATGTGTCTCACTTCCTGCCTACGCATCCTGTGCCTCTTCACCCAAAATAACACATGGAATTCACTGTTGCAAGAATTGGTGGTGGCTACAAGCATAGACAGCTTCAAGAGGGATGAACATATGGAGCAGAGGTCCACCAGTGGTTATTAGCCACAAGGGAAAGATGAAACACTAGGACCGATTCTGCAAAAGCAGTTGTTCTGCCCCACATTTCCCTCCAATTTCCCCAGCATCTTCTTGATCCTTATTTTTTAGGCTCAAGAAGATGCGGGGAAAATCAGGTGGAGATGCGGGTCAAAATGCAGCTGTACAGCAAATAGTGGGAAATTGAGCAGTACAACCAGGGGAAATGGGAGACCGAGAGCGGAACAACTGCTTTTGTGAAATCGGTCTATGTCAGGGGCAGTGATGCTCTGTATCCTTGGTGTTCGAGAGGCAACAATGGGAAGGCTTTTGGAGTTCTGACCCCACTGAGAGCCATTTTGGTGTAGTGGTTAAGAGCAGCGGATTCTAATCTGGAGAACCGGGTTTCATTCCCCACTCCTCCACATGCAGCCAGCTGGGTGACCTTGGATCAGTCACAGTTCTCTCAGACCTCTCTCAGCCCCACCTACCTCACAGAGTGCCTGTTGTGGGGAGAGGAAGGGAAGGTGATTGTAAGCCGCTCTGAGACCCTGAGCAAAGGGCAGGGTATAAATCCAATCTCTTCCCTTCTTCTGAAAGACAAGCCGTATACACCAATCAGCCATTCAAGTCCATAAGCAACAGCCAATAAGACCACTCAAGTGAATTGCTATGATAGGATTTCAACCCAGTTCCACTCCATGCACTCAATCACTGTACCTCGTATTGATGGGAGGAAGAGTGACTCAGCATGATAAAAAGTAGAGACATCACCCTGCCAACAAAAGTCTGCATGGTCAAAACAATGGTATTCCCAGTAGTCATGTATGGCTGCGAGAGTTGGACTATAAGGAAGGCCGAGCGCTGAAGAATAGATTCTTTTGAACTATGGTGCTGGAGAAGACTCTTGAGAGTCCCTTGGACTGCAAGGAGATCAGATCAGTCAATCCTAAAAGAAATCAACCCTGACTGTTCCCTGGAAGGCCAGATAATGAAACTGAAGCTCAAAGACTTTGGCCACCCAATGAGAAGGGAGCACTCACTGGAGAAGACCCTGATGCTGGGAAAGATTGAAGGTCAAAGAAGACGGGGACGGCAAAGGATGAGATGGTTATCAGACGGCGAGGTACAGCGTTTACAACCGTTGCACTCAGGATACCACCACTTGGGGACCTAGTGGCAGAGTGCAACGGTGTAAAGGGCTTTACACCGGTTAGGGACAGGAGGCAGATGTTCGCCGTCTGAACGCCGGTGAGTACAACGATTGCAACCGGCACCTACACCGATGTAAAGCCCCCATCTGAACGCACCCTGTGTGATACAGAGTATTGGACTGGATGGGCCATTGGCCTGATCCAACATGGCTTCTCTTATGTTCTCTCTCTCTCTTACGTTCTTGTGCTCACAAACCTTCTCGCTGCCCATGCTCTCAGTCATCTGCACTGCCTGCCTGCATCCCTTTCCTTGATGGTTCTGGGCAGTGTGTACAGCTGAACGCATGGGTGGCAAAGGGCTCACAAGTGAGCAGGCAGGGAATGACATGTTGTGGGGGGGGGCGTCAGTGGTGGGCCCCACCAGAAGCCCTGGACTCTGGCAGCTGCCCTAAGGGCATGCTGACACTGGCCCTGATTACATGAGGTGTTGCTGATTTGTGATTGGATCTCCCGTTGGGTAATTCAGCCTCAAAAAGCAGCCCTATCGATCCCTCGGTTATGGATTGTAGCCATGGTAGTCAGGAAGGGGGGGTGTTAAGCTCCTCTCCCCCACATCATTTTCTAGATCAAAACTACCCCGTGTTGCTTTTCACTCTAGTAAATGAGGCAAGTACCCATATTGAGAAAGAACAACCTTCCCCAGCGCCGAGGCCCAAATCTATAATTTCCACCCATCTCCCCAGCGGCTGCTTTTTGAAATTACATTACATACAGGGTGATTTGATCATGGGTCCCAAACATCAGATGCAATTTGGACCTAAAAGGCACCAAAGGACAGAAATAGGAGGAAAGAAAATAATTTGTGATGGAGATCAGTTGAAATTCCAGGAGACCTCCAGCCACCACCTGGAAGTTGGCAACCGTACTCAACAAGCTCTGTCTCCCAAACCTGCAGGAATTTTACAGCCTGGAGCTGACAGACTTAGGGGAAGGAGAAGGACAGTGGCACAGTCAGAACTCCATCATTAAGCCATCTTTTTTCCATTCTTATTCCCAATATAAATACCATAGGCAAATTAATTTATAAAACCAGTCCGCCTAGATGGCTTAATGATGAAAATGAATATAATAGGATTTCTAGGTGATTAATTATATGACCAAAATTGCTGAGTATAATAATTTAGACCGGTTGATTATTAGAACATTAAAATAGCTAAACCATTGCAGCTGTTATGCCAAGATACAAGGGAATATGGCAGAAAAAAATCAGAGAAGTAAAATTGAACTAGAATGAATTACTAGCTAAAGATTCTAGGTAATGTAATTAAAATTCATAAATTATGCCATTTGATCAATGTGAAGTGTTGAGAATTCAGTTGTTGTATAAATTTATGTTTTGTTGTTGATTTGTATATATGTGTGTTTGTCTAGTATAAAATCCTAATAAATATACAATTTTTAAAAAAGAGAGAACTTGAAACATGTGTTCTGTAAGCTTAACATGGACCCTGTACTATATGTTATCATTGTGATTGGGTGTTCTCTGCAGTGTTTTAGTAAGAAACAGAATCACATTATAACTTTGGCCAACCTGGTGTCTCTTGTATAAAAATATATAATGTATTCAGTTTCTAGTATAAAATAATAATAAATATATATATAATTTATTTATTTATAAAAGGACTCCATTGGTCACACATAGGGTTGCCAGCTCCGAGGAGGTTTGACATGTCTGGGTTAGGAAAGACCTGGAGATTTTGGGGGTGGATCCTGGAGAGAGTGCGGTTTGGGGAGGGAAGAGACCTTAGCATGGTATAATTTCATAGAGTCCAGCCTTCCAAATTAGCCATGTTCTCCAGGGGAACTGATCTTTGTAATCTGGAGATCAGTTGTGAAAGCAGGAAACCTCCAGGTCCCACCTGGAGGTT
>NW_015164672.1:665169-684819 GCF_001447785.1 Gekko japonicus
CTTCCGGGGCGGGGGGAATTCCGCCCTACCGGGGGGGGTTGGCAACCCTAATGAGAGGGCAAGCAGGGAGGAGGAGGAGGAGGAGGAGATTGGATTTATACCCCACCCTTCATTACCCAAAGGAGTCTCAGAGCGGCTTACCATCTCCTTTCCCTTCCCCTCCCCACAATAGACACCCTGTGAGGTAGGTGGGGCTGAGAGAGCTCTGAGAGAACAGCTCTGAGAGAACTGTATCTGACCCAAGGTCACACCAGCAGCTGCATGTGGAGGAGTGGGGAATCAAACCCGGTTTCTCACCGATTAGAGTCCATGCACCTAACCGCTACACTAAACTGGCTCTCAAGACGAACCCTTAGGCCAAATGCTGACAGAAAATGTTTGTTAAAAAGCCTTCCCCTCCCCCTTTCCTCCACATCCATGGATTATTTCCAGATAGGGCCTCATGCCATTACTGAGAGGCAACAACACCCCTCGCTGGTGAGTGAGTGAGTGAGTCACTCAGCACCCTGCATGTTCAGCGCCTTTGCCCTTTATCTTGTGGTTTCTCGCACTGTAAAAACTTGAATACAATGTGGGTGCGTAATGTCTGAGGCCTTTCACTAAAGGACGTCGTGTGGGTGGGAAGAACTTGTGCCAAAACAGAGCTCATGGGAGTGAGTGGGCCATCTTT
Source organism: Gekko japonicus (assembly GCF_001447785.1). NCBI lineage: Eukaryota > Metazoa > Chordata > Lepidosauria > Squamata > Gekkonidae > Gekko > Gekko japonicus. Next base: position 665,840 of record NW_015164672.1, read on the forward strand.
TGTGCTCTCCGGACCGAAAGAAATTTAAAAGAGAGAGGGAGATGAACCAAATTAGTTACACTATTAGTCAACTGCAAGAGGCTTTCTTATTTATTTTCCCAGAGGCCCTTTTTTTTTTGCCCCCACTGTTTGAAGCCTCTCAGCCTATTTGGCCCTCAGAGGAAAAGAAACCACAACAAATAGGATGTTTCACTCCCAATTCCTTCGTCAGTGCACAGTTTATGGCAGCCTTTGCAAGGTCCATTTCCTCTGGAGAACAGAATGCTTGAGGCTTCTGGGGTCCTTGTAGAAACCCATTCACAGGTTGGGCAAGAACTGTAATGAAGCACAGCTGGCGAGAGTCCCTCCGTAGAACCAGACTCCAAATAGTGCGGAGTACACCAGGGCTATGTACAGAACAGTCACGGTATGAGTCTTCATAACCCATGGTACACAAACTCGGGGGGGGGGTTACAATACTTTGTTTGTCTATGGACATGCCAGCTTTGCAGGTTCTTAGGTTCTTTCTTTCTTTCTTTCTTTCTTTCTTTCTTTCTTTCTTTCTTTCTTTCTTTCTTTCTTTCTTTCTTTCTTTCTTTCTTTACTTTAAAATGACCCTGTGATTGGTGTATTAAATACTCAAATGAATCTGTAAAGAAAACAAAGACACCTGTGGCACATTGGTATCTGAAGAAGTGAGCAGTGACTCACGACAGTTCCTACCCTGCCACAAATTTTGTGAGTCTTTAAGGTGCTCCTAGACTCTCGCTCTTTTCTACTGCTGCAGACAGACTAACACGGCAACCCATCTTGATCTATCCCGATGGCAAATGTTTGTTAGCTTGATTTATTTCTTGCACTTTTTTTCTACCCTGCTTCCTCAACAATGTCGCTCACAATGATAAAAGCATGACCAAAAAAACCCCCCACCAAGTTCAGTAAACCAGTATACAACTTTAAAAACACTGACACGGATTTTCATCTGTCAGACTTTAAAAAAACACACTCATAAACTTCACAATTCTAGAACAGCTGTTTACACTGGTGAGTGCTATGACAAGGCTGGTTTTGAACATATTTGGAATGCAACCTTTCAAGCGAGAAAGTGCCTCCAGAGCCTCGGATCTGAGGACAAGGACCTGTATTTTTCAGCAGTGGAGGATGGCAAGACCGTGAAGTTTGTCCAGACTCAGAAGTGGGCATGCTCTGAGTGCTTCACACCAGCCCAGACTGTGTGGGTTCTCCTGGAATCCTGTTGGAATAACTGGTATTTGCAAAATGTCTAGGGAACTGCAGAATTAGTTGCCATGACCAAATGCACCAGCAGAGCAGACCTTTGCTCAATGCAAGGCAATTCATTATCATTTCAATGCTGGACTGATTTAGCTTTTTATATTTTTTTAAAAATGCATGCTGGCAACTTGGGAGGGGGTGTAGTGAGATGAAGGAAACAAAAATACAATCAGAAAGAAGCACTAATACACAATCTACCGACTGCAATCTAAGGCTGCAGTCCCAAGGACACTTCCCTGGGAGTAAGCGCGATTTAGTAACATTTATTTATTTATTCATTCATTCATTCACATTTATAGCCCACCCTTCCCAGAGACGGGCTCAGGGTGGGTAACAACACTTCATTTATACAAAACATATTAGTTAATACAATAAAATTCTAATTTAAAACACCATCATAAATATTAAAATAGTGGTCACAGCTGATAACAAGGAATTTCTGGTTGTGGGAGGTCCCTGGCCATAGCCAGTAGTTAACAGAGTGAAAGCACTAACCAAATACCAAGCCTTATCATCCCCTCTTAAATCAATTCTCCTTTTCTTGGCTTTGAAGGGGGTTTGTTATTAGGCAGTTCTTCCTGTCTGAGGCACCTCTCAGGTCGTGGAGATAATGGGGGCCCTTCCTTCTCCTCCGTGGGTTTTGCCAGCCTTCAGTTCTCCTCAGCTAATCCTCCCCCCTTAACTAAGCTATCCCAGGAGTATGCGGCAACCTTTATTAAAGGGGTATTTTGTGTGTGTGTGTGCGTGCGTGCACACGAGCGCCTGGAAGTTATGGTTGACTTCTGGCGACCCCTAGTGGGGCTTGGACGTTTCGAGACAGGTGGCTTGCTATTGCCTGCCTCTGCATCCCAGCCCCGGTATTCCTTGGAGGTCTCCCGTCCAAGTACTTGCCAGGGTCGGCCCTACTTAATTTCTGAGATCTAATGAGATTGGGCTTGCCTGGGCTATCCAGGTCAGGGCCATGCAGCAACATTTTTGACCCATGTGCTAAAAAAAAACGTACTATCTGTAAAGATGTTGGAGGAGACACAATGGGTTGGATCCAGCCAGCTACCTTTTGGGTCAGTCTTGCCCAGCCTGTGCCCTGCAAGGTGTTTGTCATGGATAGCTGAGTCAGGTAATTAAATTATGCAAGGCAATGATTGGGAAACGATGATTCCCATGAGGCTGTGCGACATCAATAAAACTGTCTCAGATGACCACCAAATAGTAACTTTTTTTAAAAAAAAAACACCTTTTCCTTAAGCAATTGGCTATGGGACACTATAGAACAAGGAAGGGAAATTAGGGCTCCCATTGGCCTATGTGAGAATGCACATGGGGAATGCTGGCGATTGCGCTGTACTGTACTTTTGAATGCACAGAAAGTAACCCAAGCAGTAGCCCTGACCTGGACAGTCCAGCCTAGCCCAATCTTTTAGATCTCAGAAGCTAAGCAGGGTTGGCCCTGGTCCGTATTTGGATGGGAGACCACCAAGGAACACCAGGGTCACAACACAGAGGCAGGCCATAGTAAACCACCTCTGAACGTCTCTTGCCTTGGCAACCCCATGGGGGGTTGCCACGAGTCAGCGGTGACTTGATGGCAAAACAAAAACAAACAAGCAAGCAAAAAACAACAGCACCCAAGCCATCTTGAGCAGCTTATCAATAGCCAAACTGCTCAATGAAAAATCAGCTCTCCATACACCAATAGTGAGAACACTGTGAGCCAGATCCATGGTTGTTGGAGCATCCCTAATTCCACATCACCTTACTGGGAGCACTGGGCCACACCTCTCTTGACCGTACTCAGCCATTAGGTGGGGCTATGATGTTTCTGGGTACAGCCAGAAAACTCTTCCCCTACAATTTGAATTTGGGAAATGGAAAGTACGAGTATTATGACCTAAGGATATATCTCCCAGGCTAAGCCATTCCTGTCTGAATGTACCCCTTTGAAGCTCCCATGTTGACAAGCATAGTTGTTAGTTTGTTTGCCAGAAGTTTTCTGTTCCAAAAACAAGCACCTGTTTTTCAGGAGAAACTACCATGTCACAAATTAAGTCTGGTTTTTTTAAAAAAACAAACCCTAGGTGGACTGAAACAATGCTTCCGGTAGGACAGTGCCCCAGCTAGCTATATACAGCCGGCCTCCCCGATGAAGACACCATGCCCATGCGGCCCAGATTAAACAGATTTAGAGTCCAGCAATGCCAGTATCAGAGATTGCAACAATTGGTGCAATCTGGTTTTAATTTTTTGTTTTACTGTGTTTAAATTGTTTTTTATTATTGTGTTTTCTGGCCTAATTATTTGTTGTGATCCGCCCTCAGCCCGTTCACAGGGAGGGTGGAATATAAATATGAAAAATAAATAAGTAAATAGATGGATAGATGGATGGATAGATGGATGGATAGATAGGTAGGTAGGTAGGTAGGTAGGTAGGTAGATGATAGATAGATAGATAGATAGATAGATAGATAGATAGATAGATAGATAGATAGATAGATAGATAGAATCATGCCACTTCAACCATCTGCTACTCAATGGGGGGAAATTCTTCCTGCGCTATGAGAAGCTAAAAGGTCTGCGTGCCTGGCTGCTGTGAATGACCCAGGAGTACAGCCAGCCGTTCTATTTGCAAACTAGTATTACTCCGAAAGAGCCTTTCTCACAGTGCTAATGGTGTTCCCACTTCCCCCTGTGCTTTGCGGATCTTTGATTAAAGTTTGGCCCAGTTCTTCGAACCGGTTTGCAACCTTGATGTGCAGAATATTATCCATAGCCGAAGAACACACACCTTGCCTATACAGTTTGATGCCTATATTATCAATCACTCAGCAGACATCTTGAGGGGGTTGGAGGAGAAAAGAGAAAAATCGATGGAACATCTTGGAATAGCACAGCAGGGTTGCAAATGGAGCTTCGTCTGGGGTCAGGCGAAGGAGAACAAGCACCTGGGACTAATTGCACTAAATAAATGAGCAATTAAGGATATTACAGGAAGACTGAAACATCCCAGACCTCTCTCTGACCCTCTTTGCGTATTTCCATGGCAACCAGCTACCCCTCCCAGATGTCTTCATTCCTATCAATCAAACTGCAAAGACGAAGGGGAGGTTCTTATTCCTAAAAAGAAAAAAGGACTTCCACCCTACTTTGACCACAGTGGAATTCTGCAAGTAGAGAAAATAAAAGACTCATATATCTATAATTATAACGGAGCCAGTTTGGCATAGTGGTTAAGTGTGCGGACTCTAATCTGGGAGAACCGGGTTTGATTCCCCACTCCTCCACTTGCAGCTGCTGGATGTCTTGGGCAAGCCATAGTTCTGTCAGAGCTGTCCTTGAAAGGGCAGTTCTTGAAAGAGCTCTCTCAGCCCCACCTACCTCACAGGGTGTCTGTTGTGGGGAGGGGAAGGAGTTTGTAAGCCACTCTGAGACTCCAAGTGAAGGGCGGGGTATAAATCCAATCTCTTCTCTTCTTCTTCATATCTCTCTCTCTCTCTCTCTCTCTCTACATACATACATACATACATACATACATACATACAAGCTGGTTGCCCACAAGGGTAGGGAAAATAATTTGGAAATCATCTGCTCCCTTTATCACCTTCTACCAAGATCATCTAAACTCTGACGCTTGATCCATTTTCCCATTATCCTTTTTTCAACTACTTTGAACATTCTGTGCCTCCTGAAATATATTCAGTCCTCATCAGGTTATTGGGAGGGGGGATCTTTTGGTTAAGCAAAGGCACATTTTCCAGCATCCCTTGAACATCCTCCAAGTATGTAAAAAATCCCTTTCTGGTCCCTCATTAAGGTTTGTGTGAACATTCTGTGCCTCCTGAAATATATTCAGTCCTCATCAGGTTATTGGGAGGGGGGATCTTTTGGTTAAGCAAAGGCACATTTTCCAGCATCCCTTGAACATCCTCCAAGTATGTAAAAAATCCCTTTCTGGTCCCTCATTAAGGTTTGTGCAGTTACTCTCCTGACCAGCCACTCTCTTATTAGATTAAGTGATAGTTCCAAAACTAAATTTTGCATCCAGTTTTGAAAACACAATCAAATGTTCCACACAGACACAATGTTAAAAATTAATTAAACAAAATGAATCAATTTATTGTACAGTACACTTAAAATACAAATGAAAAACACAGGCCTTGAACTTAGCCTCTAGATTGAAACCACTGGACTAAGTACTCACGGACTGAGTACATCAAATAATATAAAACAAAATATATCCACGGGTTGATGACATTGCAAATAAGACCACAATTGTAGTGAACAGGATCGAATGCATTTCAGCCCAGTGGGCCTTCCTCGGTGCTCACTAGTACATAGATACAAATACACACCGAGAACAATTGTTGGTGTAATAAACCAAAACAGGTGTGAATACATTCTTGCGTCTTTTATACTGTGTGGCCAAATCGTGCCATTATTAGGATCATGGATCTTGACCCATGATTTCCATGCTCACATATAAAAGTATGGTTGTAAATTGTAGCGATGTCAATGTATTTAGGAGGGTATAATTCGGTTTAGGATTGCATTGTTAGCTCCTCCCTACACAGGCTTGTTTTAGATCATAAGTATATGGTAGCAGTTCTGAGACCCAGTTTGGTGTAGTGGTTAGGGATCTGGTAGAACCAGGTTTGATTCCCCACTCCTCCATATACAGCCAGCTGGATAACTGTAGTAGAGATGGGACTATAAAGATTTCCCCCTTTTTTGATTATTCATATTTCTCTGGTTTTTATAGATTTATTCTTAAATAACATTTTATTAGGATGTTAGAAAGGCATGTTGTATAGAAGGTATCCTCTTGTAGGTCTGATATTGTTAGCAGACAACATAATAGATACAAAGTTCATGATTCTATAGTTCTTAAGGGCAAAACCTTGCAATGTCTGGGTCAGAGAAGATTTTAGTCTCATATCAGTAAAAAATACTTTTGTTTGGGATATGAAGAATCCTTGCCCATTATCATTTAGGCTAGGTTAAGTAAACACTTAGGTTTTACGTAGATTTGACGTAGATATAATCAGAGGCTTATTATTCAAATGACCACTGTCTTTTGTAACCCATTATGCTTTTTGAGTATTGTTTTCTTGATGATGTCAGTCCATGTATAAAATATCATGTATTTCCTGAATATGTTCAGAATATGTTCAAGAAGAAGAAGATGAAGAAGAAAAAGAAGAAAGTTGACAATTGTTGATGAGTTATTTGGTCCAATGGTTTTTCCTGTTAATTGAAGCGTATCTCCTGAATAGGCTGAGAAGAAAGTAGTCAATTTTGGATGGACTATTTGGTCCAATTGTTTTTCTGCTAATTGGAATAAAACATAGATCTTCCTCCTCATTTGACTTCATTTTTGACATGGAATCTAATATGTACAACATAACCTTGGGCAAGCCACAGTTCTCTCAGAGCTGCTCTCTTAGGAGCAGTTCTCGAAAGAGCTCTCTCAGCCCCAACCTACCTAACAAGGTGTCTGTTGTGGGGAGGGAAGGGGAAAGGAGATTGTAAGCTGCTCTGAGACTCTGAATGAAGGGCAGGGTATAAATTCAATCTCTTCTTCTTCTTCTTCTTCATTATTATGCCTGCTTCTGTATGGCAATGTTTCTTGATTCTTCACTGATTACAGTAGCAAATTTAGAGGCATGTGCATTGGCAACAGGGCATCCTGTTGGTAATTACAGTAATTACCAAAATGTTTTTCATTAACGGGGCAACCCTAGCTTCAAACAGTGTTTTGTTTCTGACATTAGAGGTGCCAGGGAAGCTAAGCTCTAGAAAACAGAAGCTCTTTCTTTTTGGTGAGGGGCGTGTATGTCTGTTTAAGTCATGGCTGATGCCTGGTGACCCTTAGTGGGGCTTGCTATTGCCTGCCTTTGCATCCCAGCCCTGGTATTCCTTGGAGGTCTCCCATCCAAATACTTGCCGGGGTCAGCCCTGCTTAGCTTCTGAGATCTGATGAGATCAGGCTTGCCTGGGCTATCCAGGACTCAGGGCTCTCTTTCTTTCTTAAATCCTTGATCTGTTGGGACTCTTCATTCTAACTTGATCATGGGGGGGAAATGCTCAAAAGCACTCATTTCTTCCTTGTAGGTTTCACATACCACAGAGCTGAGCTCTGACACTGAGACCAGGTTCTAAGCCTAAACACAAATGCAAGAGCTTCCCTTCAGATATTGTCTTGGTGGGAACATCATCAAATGTCATTTAGACAGAGCAACTTGGTTTTTAAAAGAGAGTCTTCCCGGCAGGTTCAGCAGCTGTCCCCTGACACAGCATTTCCTAGTAATGTTGAGAGCCTTTCTCTTTCAATCAAAGGTGACAGCTTCGGGCAGAAGCGATTCACTCTTCTAGTTTGTTTGTTGAATAAACAATGGCTTTTGTTGTCTTGCCTGCAATGCCCCCCAATAGCGATATGTTTTGAAAACCAGTTATTAAAAGGGTCTCTCTCTCTCTCTCTCCCTCCCTCCCTCTCTCTCTCTCTCTCTCTCTCTCTCAGACAGCTGCGACTGCCTTCGAGGAGCAAAAAGCGATCCATTAAAAAGCACAAATGAACGTGGTGGGCAAGGATGGTTTCAGATCAATGGCGTTTGCGCTGTTGTTCATGTTATATTTATTACTGGCTTCACTCAGAGCTCTGGCTGGCCCTGTGCTCGGAGAGAGGCTCGTCTAATGGCAATCCCATTCGTGCCAAGGAGCATTACAGTAAGGGTTGGATGAGAGGTGCACTCCTCATTTGGAGACCCACCAGCACAGAGACAGGAAGCAAAAACAAAGATATCCATGGATGGATGGATGGATGGATGGATGGATGGATGGATGGATGGATGGATGGATGGGTGGGTGGGTGGATGGATGGATGGACGGATGGACGGATGGACGGATGGACAGACAGACAGACAGACAGACAGACAGACAGACGGATAGATACAGATCCCTCTTTTGAATGTGCATTTAGACTTGTGTTTGCTTGGTGGTCAATTGCTCTAGAAAAGTTATCATGTTAGGTGAAAGATTCTAACCCTCTGCATGCGTTCCTTTCTGTGCTGTTCATTCAAACTGGGAGCTGCTAACTGCATGTGTAAGGAGTATGATCCACCAGGTCGCCATCTTGTGTAAACTGGGCATCACATTGATTTTCCATAGCAATCTACACATTTACTCAGTTCACATGAGACAGAGGCCATGTGGGTTGCACTCCTGATACGTGAGGCTGGCAGGCTCCAAATTGGCATGAAAAGAATGGAATGGAAGTTCCACAGAAGCTTTTCCTCTGGTCAAGGCCTCTTCATATCCCTAACCTAATATTTATTTTGGCCACATGCTTCCTGAGGATCCCATCAGTACACCTGAATCATCTTGACAGCTCAGGAGTAGGCTGCTGTAATGTCCTTTTTATGGCAGGGCTGTGACTGAAAACTGTTCAGAAACTTCAGCCACTACAGAATGCAGCAGGCTGCCTTCCAAAGGAATCTGGAATCCTGGAGTACATTCTAAGAATGCTCCTGCACTGTCTCCTAGTTCTCTTCAGGGCAGAGTGGCTAGGATGCCTGCACTCCTTGTGTTCCTGTGCCCCCTCCCACTCAACAAGGCTACCTCATTCTCTGGCATGCTAGGAATTCTCCCAATCTCTATGGTCTTTGCCATAGAGATTGGGGAAATTCCTAGAGTGTCACTCAACATGGTTATGTCACTTCCTGCCCTTCATCTGGAAGTGATGTTGCTGTGTCAAACAACACTTTACCTCCCCATGCCTCACTCCCCAAATCTGGCAGATTTACACATGACAATCCTACTTCTGGGCATTGTTTTAGATGCTGCTTATCCATTTATAAATCCATAATGGCTAGGTCTCGAACTACATTAGAGACCATCTCTTCAGACGCACCCAGCCCAATTACAATCTCTGAGACCCATTGATGGCACCCTCTTAATGATACCATTACTGGCCTCCAGGGCTTGGTGGGAGGTCCAGGCAAGATGACCTCCAGTGGCCCTATTCCACTATGTCTACTGCCACCACTGTCACCTCCAGTGTCTCCACTCAGCTTCCCCCTTTCTCCTTCAAACAGAAAGCAGCTGGCAACCGCTGTTGTTGCTTGGTGCCCTCAGAGCTGCTCTTTTGCCTAGCAAGAGGAGCAGCAGCCATTGCCCTGCAGAGGGAGGGAATGTGCTGTTTCTCCTGCTAGCTGCCATCATTGATGGTTTGCTTAAATCAGCTTGGGGGGGCCCTACCATAACCCCATGGGGCCCAGCCCTGCTGGTACTACATAGCCGAGCAGATCAGGCTGAAGTGCAGAGTTGCCAACCTCCCAGCGGTGCTTGGGGATCTTTTGGAATTACAGCTGACTTCACATAACAGTTCCTCTGGAGAAAATGGCTGCTTCGGAGGGCGGACTCTATGTCATTAGAACCCATTGAAGACCACACCCTGCCGTCCCCAGGATATACCTCCAAATCTCCAGGAATTTCCCAACCTGGAGTTGGCAACCCTACTGTGCTGCAGTAGCTGCTGCTGTGCCTGTGGGTCAGTGGTCAGCAGTGAGCCTTCCTGAGGCTCTCGGGCCTAGGGTTGCCAGCCTCCGGGGGGGGCCCTGGGGGTCTCCCGCTTTTACAACTGATCTTCAGCTGAAAGAAATCAGTTTCCCTGGAGAAAATGGCTGCTTTGAAGGGTGGACTCTATGGCACTGTACTATGCTGAGGCCCCTCCCCAAACCCGGCCCTCTCCTGGCTCCACCCCCAAAATCTCCAGGTATTTTCCAACCCAGACCTGCCAATCCTACTCAGGCCTCAGTGGCTACCCAAAGATGTTGACTCCTGGCACTGGCCCTGCTTGTATGGGCTGGCAACCAGCAGGAGATGGCGGGAGGTGGGTACTTACTGCAGGGTGGGTGGCGATCTGCAGGGTGTGTGTGTGACATGATGTCACTTCCGGTGCGACCCAGAAGTGCCAGCATCGCACCAGGGAAACGCTCTAGCACTCACCTCAAAACTCTATGGAGTTTGTGGGCAGGTTCTATAGCAGTTGCCCTGGTCACACCAGAAGTTCTATAACGTTTCTGGATCACACCAGAAGTGACATAATCTCACGGTGACAACTCCCCCTTTTTTATCCTCCTGCTTCTGTCTGCTGACCATATGAGTGTCAGACTGTCAGTGGCCATCAGTAACAACTACCAGGAGTCTTCCCACTATTAGCCAGCATCTGGTAAGCCTATTTGGGAGCTTCAAGTGATGGGACTTCCTTCTCCAATAGGTTCGCCAAAATCTATGCCTCAAGCACCTTCCAGAAGCATTGTAAGAACACTTGGTGGGTTACGTCCCTCAGGGGCTGGGGTTCGAGTTCTGATTGCCACGTGGGTTTTATTTCCCAGCAGCTGCCCCTTCACGTCAGCTGCAACTGCTTCTTTTGCATTCTCAGAGATACACGCCATTTATTTCCAGAGTTTTGTTTAAAGGACAGTGTTGAAACTCAGAGCAGTTCTGGAAATAAAAAAGGTTCCGCCCCCTTAAACCTCACTTCTTCATTAGAGTTTTGTTTCCCTTGTTTAATTGCATTCACTTGCGGTTTGTGTTTTCCCACATTTTAGAGAGAATATAAAATCTAAGGCAAGGAGAGTGACAATTGAAACAGCCATTGCACTTCACTGCAGCCTCTCGGCACAGAGGGCTGACCCTAGACATTCCAGAACATGGTCTCATAAGAACACAAGAAAAGCCCTGCTGGATCAGGCCAATAGTCCATCGAGTTCACCATCCTGACTCACAACAGTGGCCAACCAGTTCCTCTGGAGGGCCAAGAACAGGGCATAGAGGCCAAGGCCTCCCCCTGATGTTGCCTCCTGGTTCTGGGATACAGAGGCTTAGTGCCTCCGAATGTGGAAGTTTATCTCAGTCACCATGGCTAGAAGCCATTGATAGACTTCTCCTCCATGTATCTATCTAATCCCCTTTTAAAGCTGTCTGTTCCTGTGGCCATCACTACATCCTCTGGCAGCAAACTCCACATTTTAATCACTCTCTACGTAAAGTAGTATTTCCTTTTGTCTGTCCCATCAGCTTACAACATGCACACACACAGCCCACTAAGCCTATGCTTCCCCCAGCTGTTAGCACATCACCACACACACACAAAAATGTCAGCTGCCAAATGGCAATCGTTGCCTATTGGTACAGGCCTCCAACATCTTCCTGGCTTTCTTACAGTAATGGCTGCCCTCTTCTCTCTCTTCCCTCTACAGCCAAAGCTGGACCAGCTGCAATGAACAGGTGAGGCAGGAGATGGCTGGCCCTCTAAGATCAGAGTGGCGAATCACGGCACTAAAAGGGAAGTGGAATCAGTTACCATGGCAGCAGCCCCATTTTTCTTGTAGTCCTGCTGCAGGGGAGGCAGTCCTCCGGTCACCACAGTAAACAAGGCAGGGCTGGAAGCCTGGAGATGCTCGAAATTGTCTTGGGTGGGGCCGAAGAGATACTCAGCAGAGCTCCTGAGGGGCTATTTAACTTCGAGCAGGAGAGGACCAAGGAGGACTCTCTTGCTGACTTCTGAGCTGCTTAGAGAGAGCCTGATACAAAAGGAGAGAGAGAGAGAGGAAGGGCCAGGGTGTCCATTGAACCTTTCTGCTTTCAGACTGAGGACCCTGACCCTAAGGGGTCAAGGGATGGATGTGCTGAGGTAGACCAACTTGGCATATAAAGATTGCCAGGCAGGACCTGGCCGCTAGGTGGGGACTGATCAGTGGCAGGAGTCCTCACCGGTGACCTAATGACATCCCTGATAACGCACGGATGTCACTCCTCCATGCAGTTTGGTGTAGTGGTTAAGTATGCGGACTCTAATCTGGGAGAACCAGGTTTGATTCCCCACTCCTCCACTTGCAGCTGCTGGATGACCTTGGGCAAGCCGTAGTTCTGTCAGAGCTGCTCTTGAAAGAGCAGTTCTCAAGAGAGCTCTCTCGGCCCCACCTCCCTCACAGGGTGTCTGTTGTGAGGAGGGGGAGGGAAAGGAGTTTGTAAGCCGCTCTGAGACTTTGAGTGAAGGGCGGGGTATAAATTCAATCTCCTCCTCCTCTTCTTCTTCTTCTTCCTTGAGCACCTGGAAGTGACAGCAGTGTGTCACTGGGGATGCTCTGGCATTTGGTTTGACCATAGAGGTTTGCCTCAGTGCCAGGACATCCCCAGCATCCCTCAGCAACACTCTGACGTCACTTCCGGGAGCAAGGGGAGTGACGTCTAGGTGTCGGGATGGGACACTGCCAACATCACCCCATTTCCAGCCTTTCCCCCCCCCTCACCAGCCAACTGAGTGGCAGTAGTGAGGAAGCACCCACTGGCAATTGGGGATCCCCCGCCACCACTAGGGGAGTGGCAGCCTGATACGGAGTCTTTCCAAATAACTCAAAGGGCACACTTGGGCCTCCAAGGTCTTAAAAGTTATAATTTAGTGACTGCCGCCTTTTGTTGCGACCTATTTGGATCTCTCAACTGGGGACACGACGATTCCCCCAAGAAAGCTCTCTCCAAACTCCCGGCAGCCAAAAGGCCCATTCATGTGATCATTGGATGCCTGCCTGGAAGCCAGTGAAAAATGTTGGCTTCCTGCCCGTGGCTGGCTGGTGGTGTGCAGCTGTTGCCAAGTGCAAAATCTGGGTTCTTTCAAAAGTCTGCAAATACTTGAACGACTTTTGAACTAACCTTAATCCTGTGTACGCTGGCAGCTGCACATAACTGGCTGGTCACAATGGGGTGTCGGCGTATCCCGAAACTGCAGTAGCACAAGACACTCAATGGTTGTGTGCCGAGGAACAATAGAAAGAACCTCGTATTCTTTGTCCTTCTGCATCTGGTAATCAGGGATATCCGGCCTCTGAGTGTGGAAGCTCCATTCCAAATTATCACATCAAACAGTCTTTGTTCACTTCCATGTTTTAATTTAATCCTTTTGAATACCTTCTTATGCTCGTGGCCATGCAATGTCTAAAACTTTATTTCCTTTGCTCGGCACTGGACCAATCCTTTGTAGCACGAAACAGTAAGAATCTCTACCTCTAGGGTTACAACTGATCTCCGGAAGACAGAGACTGTTTCCCCAGGATGGCAGCTTTAGAGTATGGTGGCTCAAGTGGTTAAGATGCTGAACTGCAGGCTGTAGAAGGTCGGTAGTTCAGCAGTTCGAGACCCAGGCGTGCTGCATGACGGAGTGAGCTCCCGTCTCTAGTTCCAGCTCCTGCCAACCTAGCAGTTCGAAAGCAAGAAATTGCAAGTAGATAAATAGGTACCACTTCGGAGGGAAGGTAACAGCGTTCCGTGCGCCTTGGTGTTTAGTCATGCCGGCCACATGACCACGGAAACGTCTTCGGACAGCGCTGGCTCTTCAGCTTTGAAACGGAGATGAGCACCGCAACCCTAGAGTCGGATTCGACTGGCTTTTGAGCAAGGGAACCTTTACCTTTACCTTACCACATCCCTGCAGAGCTTCCTCGTATCCTGAAACTCCGTCCTCCCCAGGTAACGCCCCCAAGTCTCCTGGAATTTCCCGAGCCAGAGTTGGCAGCACTAATTGTACTAACCACTTTGAAAACCTTTGTAGGGATACAGCAGGCCTAATTCAGCTAGAAGTCAACCCTTGGAATCTGGTTTTGAATGCCAGGACATACCACCTGGAATATGTGAAAGTACAGAGAAATGCTCCAGAGCAGGGGTGTCAAACATGTGGCGTGGGGGCCAGATCAGGCCCATGGAGGGCTTCTATCAGGCCCGCAGTGGAACTGGCTGTCTTCTGCTGCTGCTTCCAGCTCTGCCGCTGCTGCATCATCATAAGGTTGCAGCTTACAGATACCAGGGCTCTAGTCGGGGGGGAGCTCTCAGGTACGGAGCTCCGGAAGAGAACCTCTAGGGGGCGGGGCGGTCACGTGGTGAAGCCCCGCCCCCTTCTTTACCCCGCCCTCTGCTTCGATCCTCATTCCGTTTGGGAATGAGGATGAAGCATAGGGGTAAGTAGCCGGGCCTTCTGGCACACTTCCGGTGATGTCAGGGGGTGTGGCCTTCTGTCACTTCCGGTGATGTCAGGGGGCGTGGCATATGCAAATAAGTTATGCTAATGAGTTATGCTAATGAGCTCCGGCAGCTCTTTTTCTACAACAAGACCCCTGACTGAGGGGAACCTATACATTCATGGGCACTAAGCCTCTGAATCCCAAAGCCAGGAGGCAACATCAGGGGAAGACCTCAGCCTCTATGCCCTGTTGTTGGCTGTCCAGAGGAACTGGTTGGACACTGTGTGAAACAGGATGCTGGACTAGATGGACTTTAATTGTATTTGTCTGTGTCCTTTATAAAATTTATATCTCTGCTACCTGGCATTACATTTTATGACACACATGGCCCGGCCCAAAAAAGTCTCATTTATGTCTGATCCAGCCCTCATGACGAGTCCGACACCCCTGCTCTAGAGCATGTCCAGAGCACATTTTCTTTGTCACTGAGAAGCCAGATCTTATTCCTTACTAGGGTTGCCAGGCCCAGCAACCAGCAGGAAACCAGGAGCATGGGAGGGGTGGCCGTCAGTCAGCCAATGGTGTGGTGTCACTGCCAGGAAAATCCAAAAGTGACATCATGCCTCTCAAAGAATTTGCCAAAACTCTGTTAAAACCATGGAGTTTTTGGTGATTCCTCGAGATGACTCACGTCACTTCCAAGGAGAAAAATTTAAAAATAGCCATCAGGAAGACACAGAAGTGACTTCAGTCCTCTCTAGGAATTGCCACGGGACGCATGGTGTCACTCTTGGTTTTCCCCAGAAGTGACATCACACTGTTGTCTGACAGCCATGTTTTAAATTTAATTTTTGCTCACCAACACTCAGGATGTTCAAGATTAAAATGCAAAAAAACAGAACAAAAAAGAAAGCAGTGAACATTCTATTATCAGCAGTTTGTTTTTAAGTCTGCATTCTGTTCATTGTTAGAGTGAGCCTAGGATCTGGGAGATCCAAGGACATCTCTCCACTCCAGAATAAAGCTCACTATTTGCTGGGTTAAAATGGGCAAGGGAGAGGAGAGGAAAGGAAAGGAAACAACCCTAAGATCCTTGAAAGAAGGGCAGGATAAAAATTAACTAGATACATGTTCTTCATAATAAATGTTACAATTGCTTTGATGTAGGGAAGGAGGAGGAGGAGGAGATTGGTTTTATACCCCGCCCTTCACTACCCGAAGGAGTCTCAGAGCAGCTTACAATCTCCTTTTCCTACCCCTCCCCACAACAGACACCCTTTGAGGTAGGTGGGGCTGAGAGAGCTCTTTCAAGAACTGCCCTTGAGAGAACAGCTCTGAAAGAACTTGTAACTGACCTGAAGTCACACCAGCAGCTGTGTGTAGAGGAGCGGGGAATCGAACCCAGTTCTCCCAGATGAGAGTCCATGCTCCTAACTACTACACCAAACTGGCTCTCAAAAGACCAAAGAGATTGGTGGCTTTTTCATGGATACTTAATATTTAAGCTCATATAATTGTTTAAAGCCATAGTTACAAAGATGCAGAGGATGGCCACAAATATTGGCGCTCCTGAAGGATAATCATATGTAGTTTGACACTGGGGAGGGGAGGTTATCCCTCATCCTTGAATCGCACCTTCATCCATTGCAGTAGTCATTCATTTATACAACATACATGCTTTCTACAATAAAGTACTCATAGCTGCTTACAACAGAAATGAAAATCGGACACTAGAAATAGAAATAATGGTAAAAATTAATAGAGTGAATAGTCTGAGTTAATAACAAATGAAATTTTTAAAAAGCCACAACTGAAAAATGGTGACCCCACCCCCACCAAAGGATATACAATGATGAGTAGCAAGGAGAGCAAGAGTCGGGCTGCGGTCACACGGGCCAGTTGGAGCACAGGGGAAACGGAGGCTATCTCCTCCTGAGGAATTTGACACGTAGTTGCGAGACCACACCTCCCTTTGTAGCTGGAGGTGCAGTCCGGCACTGTGTGATCAGACGCAACTGCGAGTGAGTAGGGTTTTTGGGGGGGGCGCTTGTTTCCCATGTGCATGAATGAGGAATCGCACCTCCACCCTGAGGGCCCCTTGTGGAGTATGCAATGATGCGCATACTGCGAAAGGGGGGGGGAACAGCACCAAGTCGGGATGGCCTAATCAGACCATCCCAACGGCATGAGAGCGTGCTTGCACAACCAGACAGGGGAAAGTCCGTCCACAGCCCGTCAGAACCCGTTTACTACCGGACGTTCCCCGGTGTCTTTTAACTCCACTTCCGTAGCGGAGTAGCACGGGTTGCCGATGGCTGTGGGACCTTTCCCAGATGTTGCTGTCTGATCGCAACCTTTAGATCCAGCAGGCATTCGCACCAATGTTGGATCTAAAGGTGCGTGTGATTGCAGCGTCAGTAAACCCAACAGACCTAAAAAGCAGAGCTGGCGGGGGAGGATTCACTCTCCCCTCAAATGTCTTCCAAAAAGCAACGTGGCCACCAGTGAGGGGGTCAGCTGGGTGTCCAAGACAGAGAGTTCCAAAGCTTGGGGGGGTACAATGGAGAAGTGCCGGGCAATCTCAATTCATGAGTCCTGGAGACTAACTGGGAGCCCATGTGATTGCTCTTATTTATTATTTATTTATTAATTCAGCTTCTATACCGCTCCTTCCCGCAGGCTCGGAGCGGTTTACATTTGATTAATTCCATCCTATCTAGGGCCACAATTCACGGGGGGAGGGTGAATGCCTACCAGCACCCAGACGCAGGGCTCTTTTCATGGTGGGCTCTTCACCTCCTGGAGACGGCGTCTCAGTGCAGGTCTTGTTCGCAGCGACTCCTTCCGGCGAAGTCTTCATGGTGCGCGGCTGTGCGACGGTTGCAGCTCCAGCACACATCCAATTGGCTCCGCCATGCTGCGTCGTTGCGTCACCCCGCCTTCCAGTCCAATCCTCGCCAGGATTCTGCCGCTGCTTGACGTCGGATGTTCGCCATGCTTGCCAAGTCCCCAGATCTCCACACGTCACCGCCACACCACACCGGTGCTTCGCCGGCACTCCTGCTGCACACCGCTCCGTAGGGAGGAGGGTGCCCCCTGCTACGTAGGAGCAGGTACCCATTTATCTACTTGCAAGGCTTTCGAACCGCAGGGTGGGCGGGATCTTATACAATGGAACTGGGATTCCCCACAGCACGTCCCAGCATTCGGCAATGGTGGAAGTTGTCAAAGGCAGCTCCATGTACAGCCCATTGCAGTAATCTAACCTCAGTTTTACCAAAGCATGTGTATTGCTTGCAGTGGCGTTAAAGATCCATGGCCCCATGCTGCCCAGAATTCCAAAATGGAGCATTTCCCAAGGTCAGCCTGGAACTCTTTCTTTCCTTTGAATTTCTTATCTGTTGTTTCCTGGATAGACCGTAGAGGCACTTCCTGCGAGCTCTTTGAGCGAGGCCCAGATAGCAGCTGTATCCGACAGCAGCGTTCATAATTGCCAGTGCAGCTAATGACTGAAGGGCTGCGCTACTTGCCCGCAGGCGATGGTGAGGTGAACGCTAATAAATCCCAGAAAAGTCTCGATGTGATAACCAGCGCACTTTTAAAACATGTGTGCCGAGGAGAAACTCAACGGATTGTTTTTGCAGGAGAGTCATTGTTTCTCGCTTTAAAAAAAACAAACCACATCCTTCATTCATTCATTTCATCCCCTTTCACTCTCGCACATGTAGGTTTCCCCTATGGACCAAATAGCACCCCCATTTCAGGTCAGGAAATGGTATTGGGGGTTGTAACTCTCCATGTGTGCCACAGTCACAATCCGTATTAGGCACCACGCGTGCAGGAATCGAGGAGACCTTGCAAGTCATCAGTTCACACATTACAGAGAATGTGGGTTCTGTTCAGGGTCCCCACTCTGCATCCAGTGTAACGGCATGGATGAGTTGCAGGTTCCCCTTAACTCCCAGTTCCACACACTTGGTGCCGAATCCCAATCACAACTGTGCCGTGTTCCCTCTAAGGTGAGTCAGTGTGAGCTAGCTCACAGTTTTTTAGCCTCTGGCTCACGCATTTTTGTCTTCGCTCAGGAAGGACGGCTCCAGAGCAAACTAATTTGTGCAGTAGCCAAATCGGTCACTCACAACTTTAATGCAGGTAGCTCACAAAGTAGCACTTTTGCTCACAAGACTCCACAGCTTAGAGAACATAAGAACATAAGAGAACATAAGAGACGCCAATGTTGGATCAGGCCAAAGGCCCATCCAGTCCAACACTCTGTGTCACACAGTGGCCAGAAATACCAGTGCCATCAGGAGGTCCACCAGTGGGGCCAGGACATTAGAAGCCCTCCCACTGTTGACCCCCCCCAAGCACCAAGAAGACAGAGCATCACTTGCCCCAGAGCCCCTAGCTATACCTTGTGGCTAATAGCCACTGATGGACCTCTGCTCCATATGCTTATCTAATTCCCTTTTGAAGCCATCCATGCTTGTAGCACCCACCACTTCCTGTGGCAGTGAATTCCAAGTGTTAATCACTCTTTGGGTGAAGAAGGACGTCCTAGGAGCATTGCAACTGTGGCACATGTGGGGCAGGGACCTCAGCACCCCCTGTGCCACTTTCCCAACTCATAATGGTCCTGGGGTGTGTGCTATTTCATGCATTTGGGAACACCATGTATACACTCACTGGTTTCCCCAATAG
>NW_015164672.1:687743-687862 GCF_001447785.1 Gekko japonicus
CCATTGCAGTAGTCATTCATTTATACAACATACATGCATTCTACAATAAAGTACTCATAGCTGCTTACAACAGAAATGAAAATCGGACACTAGAAATAGAAATAATGGTAAAAATTAAT